>NW_027528357.1:3086842-3382633 GCF_008692635.1 Crocuta crocuta
CGGGGGGAAGTCTGGGGAGCAGACACTCATGATTAGGTCTAAATGATGAGACTCAATGAGTTCTGCTCTCAACCTATTCAGCCACAGGGCAGGGTCAACTCCTTCTAAACTGGTTGGGGACACTTGGGTGCATGAGGCCCCATGGGTCACTATGTTATAAGCACACAAAGACCTTCCTACACACAGTGAATCCAGTCCAACTCCCATCAACAGAAGCCAGCACTAACCATTCTGGGAAGGACCTTAACTTCGAGTGTGGATATCCTTTGACAGAGGAAGCCTACTTTGGGGAAGCTAACATAACCTTATGGTTATTTATATCCTGAACATGTCATGCATGGTATACTCACTGGAGCATTATTGAGATCATGGGCAAAACACCTGAAAATTACCCAACCAGGTAACTATGCAAGAATGGCTAAAAACATGTGATAATTACAATGGAGTATTATGCAATGATTCAAAAGGACTGCCAAGTCTGTACATGATAGTACAGAAAATGTTGATATACAGGCTGAAATAAAACATCAGAATATAATATTTATACATAGTTTGATTTCAACTGTATAAAAATATGTGCAAAGGTCAAAAGCTACGTGTAGAAAAAAAATCAGAAACAGGCTATTTTAAAAAGTGGACTAAAGAGAGATATTTTCCATTTTCCTTCATAAGCCATGTTATTATAATGGGAAATAAAATACGTATATTACCCCAAATCTACCCTATGCTGCTCAGTCTGGGCTGCTTAGCTATGGCTCTTCTTTCAGTTCATTTGGCGTCACAGGTCAGGCCTGTGCTCAGCACACAGGCATGCCACCAAGCAGGGGGAGACTCTGACCACACAACTTCACCGCATCATCCTTGGCCAACCCAGCACTCTCATGGGACTTGGTTTCTGGGCATCTCTTTTCTTTCCTCTTTAAAAACCCAACATGCTACATGCCTAACAGGTTAACTGTGTCTCCATGTGAGGGTTGGTTTGAGTTTCTAAGAGAACTCCCAAACCACAGGGCATGGAGAAGGCAGAAAGGCAAAGGGTGAGAAGAACAAACAAAGGAAGGAAGCAGCAGAGAAGGGAGGAAAAAAAACTCGGGAGCAAAGAAGAGGGAGAGATGCGGGCAGAAAGCACTGTGCGGTGGGCAGGGAAGGAGGCTGCCATCAGGAGCACGGACTCCTCAGGGACACAGAGCCCCGTGCCCAGGCCCCAGCTGTGTCCAGCAACTGGATGATGCTGCCTGGCCACTCAGCTTGTCACTCCACGCAAGCATCTCCAATAGCTCCTTCTGACCCAAAGTGGACATCTTGTAGAATGTTTTCACAGGGTTATGTTACCAAGATTGAGTTTAAATGATGTTATGGAAATAAAAACAAGCATAATGCATATTCCTCCTGCTTTGGTTTTTCTAATGGTTGAGCAATTAATTCAAATACCTCACAGTCTGTTCAATTTTGCTTCTCAATTTCAGCCAAACGAACTGGGTCATACGACTCAGGTCACTGTGCTTTTTCCCATTGGTTCTTTTTACTGACTAATCGGTTGGTGTCTACTCTAACCAGTTCCACTGCAGTCAACCACTGAGCAGTACAGACCCATGAAAACCACAGAGAGTGAACATCAGAATATTAATAAGGGAAAACAATAGTTGTACAGCATCCAAATTCCTGTCAAATGATTAAAAATTGTAAGAATTTCTCTGTTAAATCTAAGTCAATCCTTATTCATAATATTGAGGCTGTTTTTCTTAATGTATGTGTAAATCCATTCATTTATAGCTTTCTCTTCTTCCTGTCCCCCAGGACTGGAAGCAGTAGAGAAGACCAGGTGGGAGGGACCTGGGCTCAGGAAAGCCCCATCAGAGGCTCTGAGACCATCACTAGAAAGTCCAGAATCACCATCAGGGGCTAACACCATCCTGCTGGGGAAAGTGAGGTTGCCAAGTTATTTTTACTCTAGTCAAACGTACAGCTCTTAACTTGTACACAGATACTGTTCTTGGAGGACGTAAGAGCCATGTTGGATGTGCTCCATAGAAGTCATGTGAATGATCCAGTAAGCCCAGAATTTTTGGCCTAGAAGAGACTCCTAGAGAACCTGTAGTTTGAAGGTGCTCAGACCGGAGTTCACACACTCCTGGAGGCACGCAAAGACATCCTGGAAACAAGAGGAAATGTGTTTCACAGCCCCGAGTTCTGTGTCTGTTCTTTTCTTAAAATGGGTCTGCCTGTCCCACTCCTAGGGTCTCCAAGTTCTCTTCCCTGCCTCCCCTTCAATGATGGCCTTCCACTTTCGGGGGAAAAAAAATCAACACCTTTATGGAGGCTGAATCAGTATTTTGAGCTGAAAAGCCTCCAGGGTGCCAGGCAAAGAACAGTGTGGGAAAGCCTTACTCCTGAGGGAATTCCTTATGAAATACTGAGGAAGGGGCCCCCTGGGTGGCTCAGTCAGTTAAGTGTCTGACTCTTGGTTTTGATTCAGGTCATGATCTCACAGTTTCATGAGTTCAAGCCCCCTGTCAGGCTCTGTGCTGACAATGTGGAGCCTGCTGTGGATTCTTTCTCTCCCTCTCTTTGCCCCTCCTCCATTTGCATGGTCTCTGTCTCTCTTGAAATAAACTTAAAATACTGAGGAAGGGGAAGGTGCTGCTTTATCCAGGAGTAAACTCAGAGCAAGGTTATCTCTATCTCCTGCCCATAATACCTGGGCAATTAATTCAAATACCCCCCAGTCTGTCTAGTTTTGCTTCTCAATTCTAGAAGTGAGACGGCTGTCACAGGAATACATATGTGATTTTTTGAACTGAAATATGATACCAAACTTTTTCTGACAGAAATTAAGTCTCATTTGTCTGAGGACAGGCTTTGCCAATTAAGCATATGTATGTGTTTCCCCAAAATTAATCATTTAAATGTGAAATCCTAAGGCTTTCACAAAAATGAATTTACATATTCTTTTAATGTTTATTTATTTAGGTGTGCCTGGGTGGCACAGGAGGTTAGGTGTCTGACTTCGGTTGAGGTCACGATCAAGGTTCACGAGTTCCAGCCCTGCATCGGGCTCACTGTTGTTAGCAGAGTCCACTTGGGATCCTCTTTCCCCCCACTCTGTCCCGCCCCTGCCTGTGCATGCATACATGCTCTCTCTTAAAAGAAATATTAAAAAGTATTTATTTTGTTTGAGAGAGAGACAGAGAAAGCACAGGAGAGGGAGAAAGAGAGAATCCCAAGCAGGTTCCTCGCTGTCAGCACAGAACCCGACAGGGTCTCAATCTCACGGACCATGAGATCACGACCTGAGCCAAAGTCAGACACTTCACCGACTGAGCCACCCAGGTGCCCTTTGACACAAATGAAATTTAAGCACATATATGACAGACAAATTACATCTTTTACAAGTATTTAAACTCACAACAGAAAACTTCAGACAGGCTATTTAAAACTTAGAGGGAAGTTTCAAAATATTCTTAGGTTGAATGCAGGCAGAAAAGACTGATGATCATAGTTCTAGGTTAAGTCTTCTGTTTATTAGATGGAACGTTTGACACGCTGCAGCTGGTTCTATCGGGGTATGAAAAAGCTGTTCTCCAGGTGTGTGTCTGATAAGCCTTCGTTCAAAACAAGGTGTAACTTCTTACTGGGCACCCAGGAATAGGGTCCCCCAGACACAGACTCTGGCAAAAGCATTTTGCTGACAAGGACTTGTGGGAAGAACCCTGGCAGAGAGGGGCTGAGGTTCGGGGCCTGGTATTTGGAGTTATTGTGTAGATGAGCCCAGAAAGGAGACAGACAGTCTGCCTAAAAGAGAGGCCTGTACAATGCATAGGGTAGGACCAGAATCTGGAGCTGGATGCTTGGGGTAGAAGCCACTCCCCACTTCACTAGCTCTCTGTGCCTCAGTTTCTTCATTGTAAATAAGGGCCAGTAACAGGGGTTCTACTTCTCAGGGGTTAAGTAATACTTTAAAATGCTAATTTCATGGAAAGTATAGGACATGGCTCACAATAAATGGATAAATGTTATCAATTATTATTACTCTAAGATGGGAGTGGCCAGCAGTATTATCAGTCATTGATTTTGGACAATTGATTGTTCAAAATATCCAAACCCTCCACTGTCCATTCCCCATTCTGCAGAGTTCCTAACCCAGGTAATAGCAAACGGCAGGCACACAGGCACATGACAAGCACCTGCTAACAATTCCTCGTGCAGTTCTCATTTGCACAAAGCCCTCCCTCTGCTCCCCTCTCCAATTTTTATAAGAATTATCGCAATGCTCATACTTAAGTAATGTAACTGTATTAATGCAAAGGGGTTCAAAGGGCAACTGCCATCTCATAGGCAGCTATGAGCAATCTGTGAAAGAAATATGCATACATTAGAAGAAAAACAGGGGCGCCTGGGTGGCTCAGTCGATTGTCTGATTGTCCGACAGAAAGCTGTAGAAAAGGGAGAGAAAATAAAGACACCCACCTATTAGAAGAGAAAGACCGGAAGTTGTAAGGCTCAGAGGCAGAGTATGTGCTCAAATGGAGAGAATCAGAGGGACTGTTAAAGGAAGGAAAATCCCATTCAAAACGTTGCACAGAAAGGGGGCAGAGCACTTCACTGTGTTCTGCGGGTCAAACAAGATGCACACCACACAGGTAGGTGCAAGATGCATAGATTTTGTCAGACCATGCATGTTTTTTAAAACCTTAGGTTTAAAAATCCATTTTTTAGGAATAGTGTTATAACAGAAGAGCTCTTTGATTCAAACACACGACAATTTTCTTCTGCCTCCTACTTAGTAATTATTTAGTTAGTGGCCAGCGAGTTAGTTTACCCCACCACTGCCCTCTGCTCGGACGGCAGTCCACACCCACACAGCAGAAGACAAATCAGTCAGTACAAGTAACACGCTGTCTCCTTTCCTGGATTAAGCTCACACAGGCGGCTGGATCTACCTGTTTTCCTTCTGGGACTCAGCCTCCTTTTCCTTGGTGGGGAAGGGCGAATCCTCGAAGTCGTAGGAGAAGAGGTGGAAGGGGCTGTGGGGCACATAGGGCAGCTTTTCTATGGTCGGTGATGCCCTCGGGGGGCCAGGAACAGAGGAGGGAGGCCGGGAGGCAGAGCCAGGGGTCAGGGGTGGCAGTACGAGAGCTGGCCCGGAGGCTCTGCTGTGCAAGGGGCTCCCCACGGCAGTGCTGGCTGGACAGCATTTTCCCTGGGAGGTGACGCTCGAGGCAGTGGGGAGAGCTGGGCTGTCGGGAGCAGCATCCTTTCCAGGGGGGCTCTGCTCAGAGGCAGGGTGGGCCTCTCTGCTCACCCAGTAGGGAGGAAGGGAAATGGGGGGAGGAAAGGGAAGCAAACGTTAGGAAACAGAAAAAGACACACAAATCCCCCACTACTGCTATGGACACTTGACTCTAGAATCCTGCTATGTTTCTTGAACTGCAGCATGCAAACCCGCCAGCCACCAGAAGCTTTGGTTTGCCCAAAACTTCTGGTGCCCTGGGCTTGTCAATACGGGAGGCAAGACTTGGTGAGTGCAAGGACACATCCTTGCAAACCACGGCCTCTGGCCATTCGGAGGCTTTGCGTGGGGCATTTAATGGAGCGCTCAAGGCTCTTCTCCAGTGGCTTTCTGAGCCTCCCCAGTTTCTCCCCACTGGTTGGGCTGGCATGTGAATTTCCACTATTTGAATATCATTTCTTTCTCTTGGTCAAATCAAGGTTCTGTCCTCCTCCTAAAAAGCCCAGCCTTGGGGTGCCTAGGTGGCTCAGTCGGTTAAGTGTCCGACTTCAGCTCAGGTCACGATCTCATGGTTCGTGGGTTTGAGCCCCACGTCGGGCTCTGTGCTGACAGCTAGCTCAGAGCCTGGAGCCTGTTTCGGATTCTGTGTCTCCTTCTCTCTCTAACCCTCCCTGCTCATGCCGTCTCTCTCTCTCCTTCAAAAAAAATAATGAAAATAAAATAAAAAAATAAAAGTGCCCAGCCTTGAGGAAGAAGTATCCCCCAACCCCCATCCTTTAGGTCACGGCTTTCAGGTGCTTTCTTGAAAGGAGGTATGGAAAAGGACAAAGAAGAGATGCCCACAAGGAATGTAAAGAGCCAGCAAGGAGGGACTGGCATGATGAAGTCAAGTGTTGCCCATTTCACACTTTCCCCACAACCTATCTCTACAACTAAGCCCGGGTGACTCCTTCAGGCAGCCAATTCTGCCATAGTTATAAAACTTCTGCATTTTCACAGGGCTGGATGTGGACCCCTTAGATATTTCAATAGACAACCTTGTAACCTGAGAATCTCCATGAAACTCTCCATTTTTCAAGACCACAGTCCTTCTCTCAGAGAACCGGACTCCCAGGCATGCCCATTTGGGAGCCAGGTGTGAGCTGTTCACCTTCCTACCTCTAGCTCAGAGCTCCATCTCTGTAGAAGGGCAGGGACACACCAGCTCTCCTGGCACAATGGGAGGACCGGAGGAGGGCTCGCTGCAGTCAGCCCGGGACTGGCACGTGGCATGCACACACAGTGGGGACATGGGGATGGCAGACTCAAAGCGGGAGCCGGCAGGCAGGGCAAGCAGTGGAGCACACCAACCCAACCCAAGTAAGCAGACTCATTCTTGCCACTCTAAGGCCTGGTCAGATTAGGCCAGGAAATAAATATATCCAGGTCAGTGTTCGTGACTGCCTCAGTAACCGTCAAGATCAAGCCCTGGCAGGCACAACTTTATTTCCTAAAACTGGAAAGCCTAAGTGCAGTTTGTTCAAGGATGCCCTCCAGCATCAGGTCACATAGAAAAAAGACCTTTCAGGGGCACCTGGGTGGCTCAGTCGGTTAAGCTTCCAACTTGACTCAGGTAATGATCTCACTGCTTGTGCGTTGGAGCCCCGTGTTGGGGTCTGTGCTGACAGCTCAGAGCTTGGACCTGCTTCAGATTCTGTGTCTCCCTCTCTTCTCTAACCCTCCCCTGCTCATGTGCCATCTCTCTCAAAATTAAACATTTAAAAAAAATTTTTTTAAGAAAAAGAAAAAGACCTTTCAAACAATAAATAACCATCTGCCTGTGTAAATAACAATCCTATGTAAAGACAGTACATCAGGAGGGATGCTTGAAAGGTTACCTTCCTAGTCAGATTCTTCTCTCTGTTCCTAGGTGCTGTCCCAGGAGGGTTGCCGAGGGGGGATGGGTGTGTGCAGGTGGGACAGAACATGTACATTTCAGTACATATGGAGCCATTCCAGTGTAATCGTGATTTCTACACACTTCCCTGTGGCTACTTTTCAACCTAAGATGGGACTAGCAACCAAACTCCCTCCCCTCCGGGAGTACCGCTAACTGATACCACTGTCCCCAGGCATGGCAGCGCCACATCAGCAAGGGGATCTAATGGCAACCTTTCTCCCCCCTCACTCTGCCCTGTGTGGCTCACTCTTTGTGGCCAGGCCGTTCCTTTCCTCTCTCTGCACCCGCACCCGGCTGACTTCTTCCGAGACACTTCCAAAGCAGAGGAACAATCACCAGTTCGTCAGATCAGAGAGGATTCCATGGCCCCTGGGAATGGTGGGTGTCTCAGCGCATCAAATGGACCACTTTTATGTGCACTGGTGGGCTGGCCAGAGAGGCCAAGCAGCAAAGAATCGCACTGACTTTGAAGCTGGTAAGAAAGAAGTTTTACCCTAATGTATCTAAGATCTCTTTGATTTTGCTTATTTGTGGAAAAGCAGTAAAGAAGCCACTTTGCAGTGGTAATCAATTAAATGAAAAGATATTCGACTTTAGAATTACTTTTGAATATTAGAAAATGAAATTGCCTGCGGTCAATTTTTACTTTTATAAACACATCATTTAGGGAAAATATCTATAAAATTTAAAAATATCTGCAAGGTGCCTGTCTCTGTTAACCTTGCCTGAAGACAGAAAGAATGTATATGGGAAAAGTATGAGCAGAGGACAGTACACTCTGTCAAAAGACCGTTGAACCATGTTACTTATTCTGGCTATGATAATAAATAATGGGAAATTTTTCTGGGCTGCACAGGATGAAATGTACTCCTGTCCATGTGGATAAAAAGCAGACCTGCATCATTAACATAATAGTTACTCATGCATTTTAGAAAATATTACATTAGCAAAATTAGTAGGAAGATGGGGACGTAATGCTGAAAAAGTTAACATTTTCTGAGCAGAGATGAACATCCTTCCAGTCACTGTCAATCTGACTAAGCCAAAGCACTAATGAGGGAGGGAAGAGCAGGGTGATTTTTCCATAAAGCATCGTAAGGAAAGGAAAGTGCGCTTCTCTAATGAACACGTGCTCGGTTGTTTCTACAAAACTAGTCACTCGGTGGCTCTGTGCTCAGGGTAAAGGTTTGCCAGTGGGAGCCAGTGAGGAAGGGAGATTTTTGAAAGGTTTGCTGGCTGCAAACTATTAGGGGGGAACCTCGGGCTATTAGTGGGAGCCTGGGAGTGTCCAGGCTTGGTACCTGTCCTTGCCCTGACAGGGGGCATCCTCCTCTCTCTCTTCCTCTGAATTGGGCTCGGTGACCGGTTGCTCTTCTTCCTCCTCCTCCTCCTCCTCCCTGAGACAAGGCAAAGCAAAGAGAAACGCACAGAGACAAGATGGAAAAGACAAGGTGAGTGTTACAAACAGGAAGATGAAGGAAAAAACCAGAGTCGAGCTGGCTGAAATGAAAAGAACACACTCCGTCTGATAGGAGAGAAGAGACAGACCTGAGGTGAGGAAATCTGAATGTGGGCAGAGACACACAATAACCCAGCACAGGCCAATGTCTTTGTCGAGCTGGAGGGCTGCCGCCGCCCTGCTCTCCCCCCTACGCGGTTCGGAGCAGCTTCCAGCCTCGGGCGGCCCTGCTGTGGTTTCCTCCTTCCCACAGAACCATGCAGGGGGCGTTCCTGGGGATGTCCAGCCCCTGCAGAGGGCACACAGTCCTCCCCTCACCAGCCTGGTTAGAAAAACGGAGGGCCAGGCCAACCTGGAACTCCCATCCGCGGCGGGGGGCACGTGGTTTACAAGCCACTCCCTCACTCTCAGAGAATGTAGTGCACGGCAATCCACTTCCACCTCAAGGGTGGACAGATGGCCCCGGGGGGAGTCCCTAGTGTCACCTCTGGGATTTCTTCCGGCGCCAGTGGCGATGAGCAGCCGTGAGGGTGGCCTACATGTGGACCCGCCCGCAGCTTCTGGTGGAGGAAGGCCACCTGTGCCTGTGCCCACGGCCAATTCATGGGGACAGAGTGGGGGCAGCCAGCGGGGCAGGTGGCCATCACGTGACAACGTTAACACTGGATCCAGTACTTCGGAAGCCCTGCCTGAGCCTTTCGCTAACGGAAGATAATAAATTCTCACCTCTGCTTAAGACACTTTAATTGGGGTGTCGTGCCTGCAGCTATATGAGTACAGACTCTCATAACCAAATCACTACCCTCCTTTGGGCTCTGAGCCCTGTCAACCCCTGACCTCTGTCATGGCGCACAAGGCACACCTAGCCCAGGCTCCGGGGACAGATCAATGTCTTGCGTTCTTGAACTCCAGAATGTCTGCCATTTTCTACTTGAGCCCCTCACACTCTGGACCTCACCATCAAACAGAACCAGTCCATCTTGGAAATCTTACATCCAAACCCCCCACCCACCCCATACCTCCATGACCACAAGCCCTCATTCACCCCTGTCCCTCATTCATCTGCTCCCACCAGAACTCCCCCGCCATCTCCTTGCGGCCATCCTCTACCTTCTCTATGCCACCAGCTCCTTCTTGCCTTCAGTCCTCACAAATTCACCATTCCCCACCCCAGGCACCCTTTTCCCAAGATCCCATGTGCTCCCACTGTCCTCCACTTGTTTTCTCTTTTTACTGAAGTATAAAGCACACTCAGAAAAGTACGCAGATCACTGAAGTTTCACAAAATAAGCGCGTCCATAAAACCAGCACTTCCCTAACCCTCCCTTCCAATTGCTTCCCTTCCCTACCTCCCTTCAAACAGCAGCGGTTAGTTAGCCTGGCCTGCTTTCCTTCTGTCTACAAGGAATCATATCATGCCTGGCTTCTTTTGTTCAACACAACATTTGTGAGATTCATCTACATTGTTACATGTCAGTGAAGATCATTTATTCTGTTATATAACACTCCCTTGTATGACTAGAGCACAGTTTAGTTTACCCAATCTACTGTTGATGAGAACCAGATACTTTTCAGTTTGGGGTTATTTTGAAAGGGCTATCATGAACATTGTAGCACAGGCCTTTAATCGAACATATGTACATATTACTGTGCATACGTTATCTAGGAATGACATTTATAGGTCATCTGATATGCTTGGGTTCATCTTTATTAGAAACTGGCAAACAGTTTTTAAAAGGATTTGGTAAATTTAAATTTATAGTATAAATTTAAGTTTTTAAAAGGATTTAATTTTTTAAAGGATTTGGTAAATTTAAATCTATGTACATACTACTTATGTACATATATAAATTATAAACATATAACTCATGTATATATGTACATAAGTAGTATGTGTACTACAAATACACACACACACACACACAAGTAGTATATGAGTATATTAGCTGTTCTACATCCTCATCAAGATTTGGTGGGGTTTTTTTGTCTACTTCATTTTAGTCATTTAATCTGTGTGTATTGACATCTCACTGTGGTTTCAGTTTCCTTTCTCTGATGACTAGTGAAACTGGGCACCTCTGTCATACATCTAGGGATTCTCCATTCAGATACCCTCTTTTTGAAGTAGAAGTACTCTGCCCATTGTTTTATCCCCAGGTTGTATTTTTCTTTTTGATTTGTAGTTCTTCATATAATTTGGATACAAGTGCTTTGTCATACTTAATGTGTTGCAAGAATCTTTTTCCTTCCTGTGGGTTGCCTTTGGATTCACTTCATGGTGTCTTTTATTTTTTTTTAAATGTTTATTCATTTTTGAGAGAGAGAGAGAGAGAGAGAGAAAGAGAGCATGTGCATGAGAGGGAAGGGACACAGATATAGGGGGACAGAGGATCTGAAGTGGGCTCTGAGCTGACAGCAGTGAATCCAATGCAGGGATTGAACTCAAGAACCATAAAATCATGACCTGAGCAGCAGCTGGAAGCTCAGGTGCCCCTTATGGTGTTTTTTAATAAGTAGAAGCTCCTAATCTTAATGAAGTTCTATTTATCTTTTTTTTCTTAAATAGTTTATTGCCAAATTGATTTCCATGTAATACCCAGTGCTCATCCCAACAAGTGCCCTCCCCCATGCCCATCACCCCCCTTCCCCTCTCTCCCACCCCCATCAGCCCTCAATTTATCTTTTTTGATAGTTAGTGCCCTTTGTGTCCTGTTTTAAAATTTTTTCCTACACCAAGGTCTCAAAGATATTCTCCTAAATATCCTTCTAAAAGCTTATTACCAAAGTGTCTCTTCTTTGGGCTCAGTATCTTCCAATCCTGCACCAAACTGTCCAGTGACTTGTGTGTGCCATGGTTTACTATCATGAGTGGCAGGACAATGACCTACTTGGAGGGCCCACCTCCATGGTCAAAGCACTCGCTTTGCCCTACAATTTAAAAGGATGAAGAAAGAAATACTGCCTCACAGTATATAGGAATTTCTAGGCTTGATTTTAGTTTCAGACCACGATGAAATTAGTCAAACAGAATCTTTTATGCTGACAATACTTAAGATGAAGAATAAGTTCTGACAATTTTGCTTTTTCTGAGCTGAGTTTTCTCTTAAAGTATAACTTAACTTTGTTTATATTTGTGTAGAAAGAATTCTGGGTCTTTGGCCCTTGACTTTCAAATACCAGGAGCACTTTGTTTTTAACTGATACAGAGTTATACCAGGGCGCAGGTCTACTCTGAACCCAGTAGGCACTTTCCTTTTTACAACAGTCTCAAATTGGAGGCCACCCTTTCCACATTGGAAAGAGACTGAGAGGCCCATAGTCTGACCAATTCTGCAGGGCATAGTTTCCTGCAAAGCCAACTTTACTTCCCAAATTCGGGTCTCAGGCTGATGTCACATTTCTTAGGCTTCAAAAAACAAAACAAAACAAAAAACCAAAAAGCCAAAGAGGGGCACCTGGGTAGTTCAGCCAGTTAAGCATCTGACTTTGTCTCAGGTCATGATATCATGGTTTGTTCATTCAAGACCCAAGTCGGACTCTGTGCTGACAGCTTGGAGCCTAGAATCTGCTTTGGATTCTGTGTCTCTCTCTCTCTCCCTGCCCCTCCCCTACTTGTGCTCTGTCTGTCTCTCTCTCTCTCAAAAATAAACAAACACTAAAAAAATTAAACAAACAAAACAATGGATGTTGCTGACCCTTTCAAAAGTACAAAGATACATTTAAAACAGTGTTAAAGTATATTCTAGAACCAAAATACTATGGATGAGGAAAAGTAAAGATACACATTCAGAGAAGGCATTTCAGTACACCTAATAGACATAAACTCATATAAAAATATACAAAACATATTTTAAAAGTAAAAACACAACTATAAAATTGTGCAAAATACATGATCATGGCCCATAAACTTATCTGAAGAGATAGTTTAACCTATCAATCAGTAAATATAAATTAAGACCACAATGAGATACTGTCCTCACTCTCCTTGGAAAATTAAGAAGTCTGATAACACCAGGTGCTGAAGAGAATGTAGGTCATCTGACTCACATATTGCCAATAGGAGTGCGCACAGGTAGAACCACTTTGGAAAAATAATGGGTGTTACTATGTAAAGTTAAATTCCAGTACCATGACCCAGCAGTGCCATTGCATGATGGCGCTGCTATCGCCCAGAGCAGTGGTCCTGAACTAGGGTGATTCAGTCCCCCAGGGGACATTTGTCAATGGAGATATATTTAGTGTCACAACTGGGGAGGGGGCACTATGGTCTCCTAGCAGGTAGAGGCGCCGAGGATCCCGCTAAACATCCTGAAATGTACAGGACCGACCCCCATGACAAAGAAGAATTCAGTCCAAAATGTCAGTGCTGCCAAGGTTGAGAAACCCTCCCTAGAGATACTGAAACACTCGTGCTCCAAGATAGGAGTCTAAAAATATTCTCAGCAGCACTGTTTGTAATTGCCAAAAAATGGAAACCACCCAAATGCTCACTGACAAGAAAAACGATAACCAGGTTGAGGTATATTCTAAGCAGTGAAAATAGAGGACTGTTGCCTTCACGTGACAATATGGTTGAAAGTTAGATGCATAATGAAGAGAAAACAAGTGCAAGAAGGAACATACAATATGACACTTTCTGAAAGGTCATACAGGCAAAACTGTCAGATGGGTTTAGTTATATGCTGGATAACACGACAAGACAACAACACACCTGACGATGACAGACAGTATCTGAGAGTGTTGGTTACCCAGGCACAGAGGTGGGAAAGATGAAAGTACACACAAGGATAGAAGTTGGAGGAAACACTCTGGTTTGTTAGCTTGGCCATAGTCCCATTGATGTTCTTTATATCAATAAATAAATTGTATATAAAAACAAACTAAGAGAGGGCCACGCATGGAGCAACAAATGATAAAGTACCACAAATGATTGCTCCAACACCGTACAACTGGGATTTTTAAATAGCCTTTTTAAGTTTTAGGTTTACGGTAAAATTGAGCGGATATAGAGATTTCCCATAAATAAGTAACGACATTTTTTTTCTAAAGAAAACTGTTTAACTACAGGGTAAGAGTACCCTCTCCCTTTAGCCAACAACTATTTATTGAGAATTTATTATGTGCAAGACTCTGGTTCCCATCCTTGGAGTTTACAGGTCCATGGCGGGGAAAGATATTAAACAACTAAAGGTACCAAGAAATATTCACCTGGGGAGCAGAGAGCTGACTGGCTGGGCAAGTGAGACTTCCACACGGTGCTGTTGGGGTGAAACTCAGAAGCCCAAGGAGGGACTGACCATAGGACAAGATGGACTTTTGCCCTATTGAAACCTTAGGATTCAGTCCAATCTGCCCAGCTAATACTCCAACTCCCTCTACCATCTCTCCAACTTCATCTCCTGCTCTTCCTTCCTGAACCTCCCTATTTCAGTCTTTACCAATTTACTGATGTTTCCACCCAATGCCCACGGTATGTCAGCTTCAGAGCCCCTGCAGGAGCCATTTCCCTGCCTGGAATTGCTCCTCCAGCTATTTCTCCAGTGGACCGGATCCCCAGGGACGTCCAGTAAATACCTGCTCACTGTTGCAGTTCTTTGGCCCCGTAGACCTCGCATGATACTCAGCACAGAGGCAGTTGCTAAGGTTGCTCAAAGAACAAGATTGGCAAAAACAGAGATAGAATCTTAGAGACCTCCCCGTGTTGCAGATGAGAAAGGTGAGGTCCGGAGGGAGCAAGTTCACACAACCTGCCGGGAAGACCTCTGGTTTCCTGATATCCTGGCCAATGTCTTTTTTTTCTTAGTTCATTTCTTTATTTTGAGAGAGAAGAGAGTGCAAGCAGGGGAGGGGCATGGAGAGAGAGGGAGAGAGAGAAACCCAAGCACAGTGTCCGATGTGGCTTGAACTCACAAACCATGAAGTCATGACCTGAGCCGAAATCAAGAGTCGATACCTAACCTACTGAGCCACCCAGGTGCCCCCAGCCTAACGTCCTTCCTACCAGCCAGCTTACCCTATGAACCAAAGCAGAATCTTAACTGGGTTCATCACTCTGTCATCACCGTACTATCCTTATAAGCAAAGGTCTCCCATGCTGTGCCTCTCAATCCCCTTCTCACATGGCACACCAACGTGATACACAGCACACTAGAATAATGGACAAAGCTGCCTATGGTACTCAGTTACCCCAGACCTGCCTGGTTGCCCTGAGGACATCAGTGTCTTGACATAAGTATGACACGACATAGATATGATATTTGAGGCAACTAATTGGAAAGCTCTGTCATAAGGTTTAGATAAAATGCCTACATTTTATATGCTCCATTTAGCTTGGTAAAATGTATATGACTTATCAAAATTAGATGGAAAAAACATCTTATATAAATGTTTTGTTAAATTTATGACAGAGAAAGCGTCCCCTTGGGCTCCGTCCGCATCACTCAGTGTTAACAAACACTTAAACCAGTTTGAATTTAGCTTTGCAGTGACTCACACTTTCTGTTAACTTTAAGACTGTTTCTAGGTTACCAAGGGCCAAGATGAGATTTGAAAATTTCCAATTAGTGATCTTGATCAGTTAAGACACATATCTGACCAAGTGAAACAGTGATTTCACTCAAAAATGGCTTTATTATCCACACAAAAAAAGTTCCCTTAAAAGATTTTTGCCAGCCAAGAGAATGAAAAGACATTTAACTGAGCCCAGCTGTTGTTCTGATGTTTCCATGGTGAGAACCCAAAGTTAGACAGGAAAGTATTTATTGTCTCTGTAGCGTACAAAGGTTAGAAGGAGTATGAAGCACAGGCCATGGATACCGACTATACCTAAGAACTGGACGCCTGGCCAGAATCTTAATGCAGAAGTCATTATTTTGTTAAGTTTATTTATTTTGAGAGAGACAGAATTCACAGGAGGGGCAGATGGACAGAGGGAGACAGATAGAATTCCAAGCAGGCTCTCCACAGTCAGTGCAAGGAGCCTAATGTGGGGCTCAAACTCACAAACCTGAGATCATGACCTGAACTGAAATCAAGAGTTGGATGCTTAACTGACTGAGCCCCCCAGGTGCCCCTTATTCTTGTTTTAGGATAAAATACTAATGGACCCAACACACTCTTTCTGCTAAAAACATTTAGTCTAATATAATGGAATTCCAGTTTATAAAGTATAAACAGCAATAGGAAAAATTACATTAGCTAGGTTGCAACTAATTCAGGTATAAAGCAAGTCAATTCAATGATAACTAGAGACAGTGAGGTGTCTCACTACTTTGTGTGTAATTTGATTTTATGTTAGAAAAAATCTGTATTCTAAGCCATAGATACTAGTAAATTGTGTTAAATGTCCCTCAGAGATCTAGAAAAGAAGTGAAACTAGGATAAAGGGAGACTGGAATTCTCTATGAACTTTTGAAAACAGAAGAAACGCCAAGTCCCAGGCTGAGGTTTCAAGATGGCCGCCTCCAGAGGTGGAAACAGCTCTACCCTGGGTCTGGCTTGGCTTCCTACTTATCTCACCCATACAATAAGCAGAAAAACAGGAAGGGAGCCTCCAGCTCTGGCAGCCTGTGAAAACTGAAGACACAAAATTATGTGGCCATGACACAAGTTCTCCCATTTCCAGAAGTTGTGACACTACTAGCCTAATATGTATTTACTGGTTAAGCTTAATTTTAAATATTTCAAATAATGGCCTCTCTCACACACACATTCTGTGTCATGTTTTTCACAAATGGAAGAGAAATATACTAAAGAGTAAAAACCTTTTAGGTATCAATCAGGGAAACAGGATGTGTGTGTCTTTGAGAAGCAAATCCCAGATGTAACCACTATGAGGAAGCCAACGTGTTTCAGAGCTTGTGCGCAGTAATATCTTTCTAACTCATGAGTCAGTTTGATTCTAGAATTCTAATGGCCTTTTCACATGCTTTGGACTTGAACCCACCAGAGTCAACTCTCAATATGGCAATAAAGTACACGTAATTGACATCTGGAGATAAACCTCAAATCTTCTATTTCAGCCAGGGTTTTTCTCAACAACCTCATCTTCTATTTTCTACCCCCTCAAGTCATGCCTCCAAATTACCAAGAGTAACCACAAGATCTTGTCTGGGTAGCATTCGCTTTCCACTTCACTGACAGTCTGCTGGTGAAGATGCCAAGGAAGAATGAATTGTACAAAAAGGAGGTAATAGGAAGAGAAGAAAAGAGCAGCAAAGGGCCAGAATTACCTACAAAGATTATTGCCAAAGAACTGGGCATGTGTCACCAGTCCGCACATTGCCCTGCGTGATCACACAGTTTCCACAATGTTCTGGTTTGGGGCTCAGCCCAAGAGGGAGGTCCAGCAGTGATGACTATTGATTCTTCCTCTGATGTGGGCCTCAAATCTCCACGCCCAAAAGCAACCTCCAGCCTAGTGATCCTCACCCTTGAGATACATTATTTTAAAATGTTAATGCTCAGGCCCCACCTTCAGAAATTGTATTCAACTAGTTTGAGGTGTAGCCTGAGCGTGGGTGATTTTCAATGCTCCACAGGGTTGAGAACCACTGCCTTAGTCCAAGGTACCAATGTTTTTCAGTAGCTCTGCATCAACAGCTACCATCCAGGTTCCCAGTGTCCACTTTTCCTCACCTCCAGTCTGATCTCCACCAGGCAGACAAGCATCTCTTCAGATGTGCATGACTAAGGCTTGCATGCCAAATAACCACCAGATTCCATGCTAGGGTTTCCAAGGTCCTCACGACCTAGCCTGTTTGCTTTGCACACTCCTCTCATCTCTGTGTCATCTCTGTGTCCCCATTCACACCCTATAACCTTGTTTCTTAAGACTCCTATTTGTTACCTGGGGCCATTAAGCCCTTTCCTCCCTTTGCCACTGAACATGGCATTTCCTTGGCCCAACAAGTTCTTTTTACCCTTGAGGATTCAGCCTAAATGCCTGAGGAGACATCTTGGGCCATCCTCATCCCACTATCCTTCTTTCTAAACAACCTTTCAAAATTAATATGTAATTACATGAATATATGCTTCCTTCAAAAAAGTAGAATATTACTGGGCCACCTGGGTGGCTCAGATGGCTAAGGGTCTGACTTCAGCTCACATCACGATATCACAGTTTCTGAGTTTGAGCCCCGCATTGGGCTCTGTGCTGACAGCTCAGAGCTTGGAGCCTGCTTTGCATTCTGTGTCTCCCTCCCTCCCTCCCTCCCTCCCTCCCTCTCTCTCTCTCTCTCTCTGCCTCTCCCCTGCTTGTGCTCTGTGTCTCTCAAAAATAAACATTTTTTAAAAAGTATAATATTATTCATAAAAATTAAGTCCCCTTTGATCAGAAATAACCACTGTTACAAATCAGGTGAGTAAATAATCAGGTTAAAAAAATTTAACATATATTATACTATAATCTTTTTATACAGCAACTGACATAACAAGTAGGTTTATACTTCTGATACAGTACATTTCCTATAACTGCTGCTTGCATTCCATAATCTGTTTGGTCCATGTTTTACTTACCCAGCCATTCCCCAATTCTTTGCTCTTACAACTGCTATCCCTGCCCATAATCTTTTGTCCTTCTGCAAGTTCTCAAGGGAATACCCTCATACCCCTGTGACCCTCCATCACACAGCCCTGTTTACTTCCTTCAAAAGCCCTCTTCCAAAGCCACACCCATTTACTTGCTACAATATTTATGTGCACACTGTCTGAGGCTTTAGAAGGGTTATTTTCACCATTGCATCTCAGAACCAAGAAGGTGGCAGACACAAGAATACTTGAGCTGAGTGAATAACGAATAAATGAATATGATTTTTCTTTCCTTTAGCCCATGAACTAGTATTTCTGCCACAAAGTCAAGGTAGTATGGTTACTCTGAAATGACATGCTCAATACTGGGGATTTCTCTCCTAGACGTGTGATACCTTGCTCATTTCCTCACAGACATGAACTATGATGATGCGGACCCAAGTCCCAGCCATGTTTTTACAAACACAAAGGGACCTCACCTTTGCTTCATGTTTTTTTCTCCACATAATGATCAAAACTATTTAACTTTCTATTCAGGAGCCCATTTTACAAAGCTTGTCACAGGTGAACAAAAAAGTTTTTAAATATCTTCTCAAGTCCAGGAAGTCAGTATTTGTTTCAGTCTGGAGGCCGTGACGGACACAGTCACAATACCCTCTGTCCCACTCCTACCCTGTCCCATCCCGAGGCCTCTGGGAGACAGACACCTACATGCAGCAGGACCTGACTGACCACTTCCTTACAGGGGCCCCTCTCCAGCCATTTTTGATCTCATGTCTATAAAATCAGAACCACACATTTGGAGGAGTAGGGAAACTTCTCAGGAGTGGAACTGTTTCTCTGGGGCAATGTGAATACTGTAGCTGAGTATTCCTGAAGTGTGATAGAATTGTCTCTGAATTCCTGAGTTAATGTGTCTTTGGGAAGCATGCTCTATCACGATCATCAAAAGGCATTTGGGCTGCAGATACCTGTCCCAGATGTGTCCAGACTTCCTTGAATTCTCCGGGGCACTTTCAGAAGACAAGGCTGGCTTCCCTCTTGCCTAAGCCTCTCTGGGATCCCTCCAAGGAAAGCAGGCTGGGGGTGGGGGGGTAAGTTGGGAGGGAATAAAAGTCACTCATTTACTCTTTATTTAACATACTCTGTGTGGAGCATTCTCATGCTAAGCACTTTACCTGCATTACTCCTTTAATTCTCACAGGAGCCTCTGATGTAAGTACTATTATTGGATGAGGAGCTGAGGCACAGAGTAGTTAAGGAGTTTCCCCAGAGTCACACAGCTAGTAAGCCAGGATCTGAACCCAAGCAAGTAGTCCAGTTCTAGCATCCAAGCTCCTAACCACTATGCTGCCTCTGCTGTGATCACTTCTTTGTGGCTGGAGGGGGTGGGGAAAAGCCTCTTCTAGGTAAGGACTGGAAGAAGCCACTAATCCTTCCTTCTTCCAGATTCTTTCCTGAACATCAAGCCTTTTCTCACAGTATTCATGAGCAATGGTGTGTCTACCAGCTCTCATTTCTTGCCCATCTCACCAAGGCCCCCTCCCACCAGGAGACTCAACGACACCTTGATTTAGGGCACCACGAGACATATTTGGACCATGGCTACAGTCCATATTAATTTTGGTCAGTTTCTGAGCCATAAAAATTATCTCACTTAGAAATAAATATTTTTTCAGCATGAATACGATGCTCCTGAGATCATAGTCAGCATGTTGAGCACGTGTTGTGAGAAGAATGACATCAGGCTGTGTCTCTCTTTCCTTGGACCTTCCTTCTTCAATTTCCAAAGCCTATTCCCAAAAGGCTCTCTTGCAAAATGAGACCAGCCTCACTTCTGGCTGCCCCTTCTTTTCTGCCATGTCAGATTTGGCCTCTTCAAGCTACATTTTCAGGGTTTTATTTCCCTGTTTGTTCAACCTTTAGCAATGAAGAATTACCACCCAGCTTCCTCCACAGACTCTTGCCAAACAAAGGCAATCATGTTCCTTCTTGTATGACTGAGTTCAAAGAGCTCACTCAGTAATCATTAGAAAGCGCCTGCTCCATTTCCAAAGGGATCCTGGGAATCACCCGAGACAGGGAGGTAGGGTGGGGGGAAGGGGGGGAAGAGAGAGAGAGAGAGAGAGGCGCGCGCTCACTCGTTGGAAGGGCCACCAATACCCACACCCATACCGACTACCAAGGAAAATCTAGCTCCACCAGAAAGGGCGCTGAACACGGATGGGAAGGTGCGCATTATAGGAAACATGATATGTGTGCAGATCAAGGGGAAGCATGCTTGACACTGAAAGAAAATTCCCAAAAGCAAGTCAAAGCTTTAACGAGACACAAGGACTTTCCTTCTCTTTGCAAAGTACTCACTATGGCTTTCACAGTAAAGGCTGTCTCTTCCTAAAACATCACACCGTGGCGGTCCATTCTAGCTCAAAAAACATTCACACTTGAGAACAACTGATTTCAAGGTTCGTTGATTTGAACTTCTCGGCTCTGGCATTTCACTCAATGAGGATTCTACGCTTTGCTTTCCAAGGCTTTATCCAGCCTTGGAGACTTCCATGCTCACTTGCTATTCCCCTGGGTTGTGGTGTCTAAGTCTAGACTTTGACTATCACCTACACGTATCCAGAAGCATCTACCCAATGGACTTGTGACCCAGTGACACTCACACTTAACGCCCAAAGCTTGCGAGGTGGCTTGACAGCCACCTCATGATGCTGGACCACTGGCTGCCTGGGAATCACCCACACTGTCCTTTTTCTCACCACAAAATCCAGTCACTCCTGCAAACATCATCCTCCCTGTGTCTTCTCACCTGCGCCTACTCACCACTCTCCCAGCCACTGCCTGAGTCAGACCCTCTCCTGACCTGTTGGCATAGCATCTCCCATCTCTCTGCTTGCCACCTGTTCTCCGCTCTTCACAGTGGTGTCACTGGAATGCGACCCTGATTGCACGTCCTTAAAATTCATCAGCAGCTATGTTCAGTTTTAAGGATAAAAATTGCCAGTTTCTTCAGAACCTCAAAAGAGCCCCAAATTTAATGTGGCAAAGTTCTAAGTATATACAGATGGTGGTCTAATCACTACATTGTGCACACAGGACTAATATTATATAGTAGGTCAATTATACTTCAGCTTTAAAAAGCAGCATAGAGGGCATCTGGGTGGCTCAGTCCACTGAGTATCTGACTCTTGATTTCAACTCAGGTCATGATCTCATGGTTCGTGGGATTGAGCTCCACATCAGGCTCTGTGCTGAGCATGGAGTCTACTTGGGATTCTCTCTCTTCCTCTCTGTTTGACCCTCCCCCCCTCAGAATAAAACACTTAAAAAAAAAAAAAAAGCTAAAGAAAGTGGAAAAATCCAGGGGCACCTGGGTGGCTCAGTCGGCTAAGCATCTGACTTCAGCTCAGGTCATCATCTCATGGTCGTGCATCGGGCTCCGGGCTGACAGCTCAGAGCCAGGAGCCTGCTTCAGATTCTGTGTCTCCCTCTCTCTCTGTTCCTCCCCCACTCATACTCTGTCTCTCTCAAAAATATACATTAAAAAATTAAAATAAATTAAAAAGCAGCAAAGTCCAAATCCCTAAGAATTCTGCAATCTAGTCACAGTGAAATTTTGAGAAAGCAGAGAGACTGCAGATCCTGCCCAGAAACCAGAAGGAGTTTTGCAAAGCCACTTCTTCCTTGGCCTCAATGCCTCTGCCTTTTCTTATAGGTTCTCCCAGCTCCAAGCTCATGCCCACTGCCCCTAGAGCTCTCCCCTCCTGCCACCCTTAATAGTCAATACTCAGGAAACCTGAGAGAGCCTCCTGAATGCTAAAGACTAAATACTGAATCACTGGCTATATTCCAATCATACCTACCTCACAAGGTCAATCCCTTTTGTCGGTGAATCCCATTTGTAACAAATCATTTGCTTCAGATAAATCTTCCTAAGTAGCCACTAGCCGTTCATGGCAGCAGTGGTTGTTGACCTGGCTGTTGTGAAATCCTCTAGCAGGTTTATGCCAGTGCACAAAATCTTCTCTCCAGTTCACGTCCATATTTATTTAACAGTTACCTTCTTTAAAAGAACAAAACCCAGGAAAGCTGCAGGGCATGGAGTGACTGTAATAACAACACTGAGCGAAGCACACATTTGTGCTGCCTCTCTTAACTCTCCCACCACCCTATTAAGGAGATGCCATCATCCTGAGCTTCCAGGGGAGAAGACTGAGGCCAAGCCCGGAGAGGAAGCGTAGTCTGTGGCTGTGAAGACCAAGCCGATACTCTCGACCACCTCAGCCACTTCTCCTTTAAACTGCACTTGGCCAAACCCACCCCCAAGACCCAGGACCATGCGAGTCACAGAGTTGTAGATTTTGCAGGTTAACACCGATTACAGAACACCTACTTGCCTCACGTGTTTTGTCTGTAGATCATTGCTCATTGCTGTTTCCAAGAGCGAGCTAGGACTACTCTGCTATTTCTGCTACAGACCTTGCAACTAACTGGCCAATGAATTCTGTGACCTCCAATGAAGTTCTGTGGACAAGATGTGAGACAGACCACAGAGCAATACACTGCCCTAGAACTCAGCATCCAAATGCCTCTTCCCATTGAAATATGGGAAGATGAGCTCACTCACCCTGTATGTTTCCATAACTAGGCTCCCCCTTTTGCTCACTGGTTCCTGTGGCTGGTAGAGAGGCGTCAACAACCCTTCCTACTTCTGCAGGAAAACTGAAAACAACTCCCTCTCCAATTGCCTCCCTCCCACTCCCACCCTGAGGCTCAACCTCAACACTTGGCTCCCCTCTTCCCACCACCCACTAATTGGTACATATCAGGTATAAGCCCCCAAAAGGTGAGGACAGCCTCATCTCTGATAATTGTTAACTGTGTCTTCCTCTCAACCAGATGAGTTCTGTTCTCTACACCTACCTTCCTTCCTTCCTCTATTACCAAGATAATGCTGCTTAGTTATAGCATTAACAAGGAAGGCTTGTTCACTGTGGTAGTTATTG
Source organism: Crocuta crocuta (assembly GCF_008692635.1). Taxonomy (NCBI): domain Eukaryota; kingdom Metazoa; phylum Chordata; class Mammalia; order Carnivora; family Hyaenidae; genus Crocuta; species Crocuta crocuta. The sequence goes on from NW_027528357.1 coordinate 3,110,011, forward strand.
CTCTGAACATTTGCAGAACTCTTTAGAAACCATCTTCCGTGCCAAGTTTTGAAAGACAAGCAAATCAGTATGATTATCTTAGGATCACAATCTAACACTGACTATAAACAATACAGCTCATTAGGAATACCAAGTCACAGTAAATATTTGCTCTGAATGATTTTCTGCTTTTTCAACAAAGCTGATTCATCCTCAAAAGTGAAAAACTTGTTACTACTGAGCACATTCTATAGGTTCAGAGATTAGTTCCAGGGATGTCAGGCTCTGAATGCATACCCTGCACTAGGAATGAATGGGTTCAAACCCAGGTGTGCCACTTGCCACCTGTGAGATCTGGGGCAAGCTCTTTAACATCCCTATGCCTCTATTTCCCAACCTGTGAAATGGGGAGGATTCTTCTACCTTCTTCATGTAATTTACAATACACGTAATATTGCTTAGCACAATAGCCAGCACCAAGTGTCTGCTCTGCAGTGTCGGCTCTGGCTGTCACTACTCATCTCCTAGATAGTGAAGGAAGAAAGAAGAATAGCATAGCAGCCTTCCTGTACAACACTGAGGCTCATTAGGAAGAGGATGTACTCTCCTGAATAAACATGACACCTAAAAGTTACACAGGAAAATACTAACACATGGGATACCCTAGCAATATATTTTATGTGTCCATCAAGAGACATCATACGTTAAAAGATATTTGACAAGGAAAAATATTTGTGACATAGCTATCAAAAGTTAATGTCTAGAATGTATCAAGAATATTTACATTCTATCTGCTTCTGTAGCTGAAAATTTCCATATTGAATCAAGAATATTTACATTCTACCTGCTTTTGTAGCTGAAAATTTTCATATTGAAATAGAGTAGATTTCATTACATTCAGTTAAAATGTACAAACCACTGAGGAGATAAATGAGCCAATGATATAAACAGACAATTCTCGGAAAAGTAAATTTCAACAGCCAACAAAGCAATTAAAGATGAACGGCCTCAATAGTAATAAAAAATGCAAATTGAAATGCTGAGGGCCATTTCACTTTTCAGAAATACTAACTTCTGAGAAACTCCTAATATCCAGTGCAGGTATGAGAAAATGGTCAATCATATGTTGAAGGTGGGACAGCAAAGTGGTATAGCCTTTTTAAAGGCCAATGTGGTGATATCATTATTTAAAACGTAAGGGTCCTTTTTTAAAAATTTTTATTTTTTTTTTACAAATAGTTTCTTGTCAAGTTGGTTTCCATATAACATCCAGTGCTCATCCCCACAAGTGCCCTCCTCCACGCCCATCTTCCCCCTCCCCCGCCACACCCATCAGTCCTCAGTCCGTTCTCATCATTCAAGAGTCATGGTTTGCCTCTCTCCCTCTCCCCCACGAGGGTCCTTTGATCTAGAATCTCACTTCTAAGAATCTCTCCTAAAAGAATGCTAACGTGTGTACTAACCTATTTGTATATGCTCCTTCAAAAAGAAAGTTTAGTACTAGAAAAATAAAATGGAACCAAGCCCTAGCAAAATGAATGAAGGCATCCTGTTTTTATAGTATGTCCATATAATGGAACACTAAGCCACAATTTTTTAAAATGTACAGACATAAAAATCTGAAGTAGTAATACACAAAGTTGGCGATGTGTATTTAATAGTTACTTACTAATTGCCAAGTCTCAAGGATATTTTTTCTTTCCCCAGAATCACAGAAAAAACATATTTTACAAAAACGGTAAAGGCCAGGGACTCTGGAGGCAGACCACTTGAACATCTGGACAGTTGTTTCAACGCCCTGTGCCTCAGTTTCTCCTCCTGCCACATGGAGATAATAACACCACTAAACTCATGGGGTAACGGGGAAAACAGACTTAATCCACTGAAGCTCTTAGTATAAGAATGACTGGCAGATAATCAGGTGCTCAGTAGAGGCGAGCCACTGATGCCGCTGATACCGGCATTGTTGTCGCCTTTGCACTGTATGGTTTAAATACTTCCATTTTATACTGCGTACTTGGTATCACACATTTATATCCTGTATCATTTTTTTTTTTTTTAGAGAGAGAGTGAGAGAATGCACGTGAGCACTCTTGAGCAGAGGAGGAGCAGAGGGAGAAGGAGAGTATCTTATGCAGAATCAGACACAGGGCTTGATCTCATGATCCTGGGATCGTGTCCTGAGCTGAAATCAAGAGTTGGGTGCTTAACCGACTGGGCCACCCAGGCACCCCATCCTATGTCATCTGTAGTTGAAAACCTAGAGTTGCTCTGTATTCGGTGCCCCCTGTGTGCCCGAGTCATATCTGAATTGACACATGGCTATGAGTGGTGGAACCAAGCAGCCCCTTCCATGCTCCAATAGCTCCGTTCTAGGTCCCCTACTGCAGCGACTCCAAATGCCACGCTGGGGAGGACTGTGCAGACCGAGTGTTTCTCTGCTATTTGGGGGCCACAGCCCATTCTCCACCAGCAGGTACAGACTAAGCTTCTGATGCAGGGGTCTACACTCCTCTCCACACAATACCCTGCCTGACTCCTCTTCCCTGAAGCATGCGTGGACTATCTCCCAGTCAGTACCTGTGGTCTGTAGCCCACCTGGGCATGGGCTCTCCTGTCTTCCCCTTCTCTGGGATTTGCTGGAGTCGGGCTGTACCATGTGTCTGTCATTTGTGGGTCAGGTATGTCTGTCTACAGGGCAAACTGCTGTGTCCAGTCCCTCCCAGCACCAAGTTCAAGGCCCGGCCACAAAGTCAGTCTGTTTACTTCCTTATCACTTCCAACTTATTAGAATGAGTACTTTTGTGCAACACACATTAAGCCTTTAAAAGTTTTATCTCATCGAATTTACATGACAAAGCAGCAATTCTTGAACTTAACTCTTTTACTTCTTGACAACCAGTGGATAATACCACCAGCCAGGAGTGTCCATTGCTCTTTCTCAGTGCTGAGTCCTCAACGCCATTTGAACATCCGTGAGCACTGGGTAGACAGAGTGCCTCTCGTGAGCCTGTCCCATGTTCCTATTCCTCCAAACAGACTCCTGAGCCTGGATGCAGAATAGCATACTTTCTGTTACGTAACCATCGTTCTGTCCTGCTGTTTTGGTGTATGGCTGGTGTTAGGTTCCATTATGTCAGCTTTCGGGAATGTGATAGATGTGAAGCTGATTGGCATTGGGTCCACTGGGCATGTGGGTTACTGAGAAAATCATGAGGTCTAGTCAAACCTTTGGATCCCCCAAAGAGAATTCAACATATTCCCTAAGAATTTGAAGGATAAAATTTCCTAAGTGAGTTAAGACAAAAACAAACAACAAAAAAGGGACTCTACTTTCTAGCTCGTAGTCCCAAAATTTGAGAATTATCTTCTTTGGAAAAAAGTCAATTTGGGCCCATGCACATGAACATTTGAAGGTAGACCCACAGGGTTCCATGTGATTCTCAGAAAGATGCCCCCCTTCTCAACAGTCAAAGCACTTCCTACTTCGGTATCATCCCAAGGAGGAAGTGAAAATTGTAGCCAATTACTTGTTGTCCTTTAAGGTGGGCTTTCTCAGATTCAGCACCACTGATATTTTAGAACAGATATTCATTTCTTTTTTTTAAAAAAAAATTAATGATTTATTTATTTTTGAGACAGAGAGAGACAGAGCATGAGTGGGGCAGGGGCAGAGAAAGGAGGAGACACAGAATCCGAAGCAGGCTCTAGGTTCTGAGCTATCAGCACAGAGCCTGATGTGGGGCTTGAACTCACAAACTGAGATCATAACCTGAGCCAAAGTTGGACACTTAACCAACTGAGCTACCCAGGCACCCCGAGAACTTTCTTCGTTGTTTTGTGCATTATGGAATGTTCGGCAGCAGCCCTGGATTCTACCCATCAGGTGCCAATAGCACTCTGTACCCTAATTATAACAACCAAACATGTGTCAAGATATGGCCAAATGTCCCAAGGGACAAAACCGCCTCTGGCCAAGAACCATGACCTTACAGGAGCACTGGAAGCGATTCCAGGCTCCATCCATCTCCCAGAGCAGCCCAACCTTTCCTGGACTCATAGTCAGATCCCCTTCTCCCCACTGGCTTGGTGTGCCCTCTGTTCTAATTCCTTTCCTGCCTTTTCCAATCCCATCAAACTTCTACTGTGCCCTGAGAACTTATGAGCAGCTCTCGACTCCCCAATAGTCTCAACCTCTTCATGGAATATTCCTTGTTCCCACCCTGAACTTAGGACGCTGTTCCCCATAGCCTTCTCATATGGCATGATGGACTCCTCTCTCATACCCACATACTCCTCTTTGCCAGTTCCAGATCGTTTCCCTCTCAACCTCCGTCTAGAAACCCAGCTCCTTAGAACAGGGGCTGGCAAACTCTAGCCTGTGGGCCAAATCTGGCTTACCACTTGTTTTTATATAGTCTGTCAGCTAAGAACGGTTTCAAATTTTTAAATGGTTGAAAAACAAACAAGAAGAATATTTCATGACATGTAAAATTCAAATCTCAGCAACCACACACAAGTAAATTCACTTGCTTACCCGTTGTCTATGGCCACTCTTGTGCTATGCAAAGGCGGAAGGCAGTTGAACTTTGCACAGAGTGTCTGACCTGCAAAGCTTAACATATGTACTATCTGGCCCCTGACAGAGAAAGTTTCCAAACCCTGCCTTTGAGGCACGTGGCAGTGGTCCATACCATCCACTCCCAGGCAGTTGTCATCATCTACTACCCGCCAGGTCACTCTTCCATGTGTATTAAAATATACACAGGACTGAAGGCCGGATGGCACAAGTGCTAACATTAGTGACTGAATGAAGTTCAAAATTACCTCTACCGGTTGGAATGTTGTGTGGGAATCAACAGGATGACATTTTTTAATATATTAAATCTGACGCAATGTTCATTATCAGAAAGACTGACATACAGAGCAGGAAGAAGACCTGCTATGTGCTGACAGAGGTGAGAACCAGGATGAATAGGGAAATACTGTGGGGAAATTTTATCCATGTGATGAAATGCTAGGCAGTAATAGAGCTATAAGATTATGGAGTGCACTTGGGTCAGAAGACCTTCCTAAAAGAGAAAAAGTTCAGGGATAGAATGAGGTGCCCCAGAGAGGAGAGTGGGTGAGTGTGGAAGTACATAGAACTGTCTCCTGCTCTAGCCTTTAAGACTTTTTCTCCTTAGATTATATACTGTTATAATTTAAACCAGAAACACTGATTCTTTTGCTGATTTGAGGCTAAAAATAATTTTTTCTTGGTAAAAAATGAAATCACCACCATTTTTCTCCTTTCCAGTGCAAAGATGGAAATACAAAGATGAAATTTAAAATATAAGTGCAGGGGTGCCTAGGTGGTTCAGTCAATGGAGTATCTGACTTTGGCTCAGGTCATGATCTTGCTCATGGGCTCGAGCCCTGCATCAGGCTCTGTGCTGAAAGCTCAGAGCCTGGAATCTGCTTCGGATTCTGTGTCTCCCTCTATCTTTGCCTCTCCCCTCATCATGCTCTCTCTCTCTCTCTCAAAATAAATATTTAAAAAAAATTTTTTTAAATAAAATTTAAGTGCAAAGATAAAACCCATTAAGGTACACACAGTCACAAAAAATACTTTTAGGAGACAGATGACCAATAAATTCTTATATGATTTGGCAAATGCTCACTGTAGAAGTGTAGGTTTCTTAAGAAACCAAAATAAACCAAAATGTGTTTGGAGTCTTCGTCCTTACTGGAACTAAAGCACACAGTCCAGCAGGCTCAAGTCTTAAGGAAATTGAAATTTTTCTGCTTTTCAACTCTTCAAATTTTTATATTTACATAAATACACCTAGATGGTATATAAATAAAATTCCTATTCTAAAAAGTCAGAAGCACTAATCTCACTCAGTGACTATGTTTGGGAACGGTGGGTGGGGAAGTGGTTCTGTGTGATTTGGACATTTAAAAGCAAGGGCCAAAGACTTGTATTTAACCCACAGCTCAGCCCCTTAGTGCTGGAATCATCACACGGCACCAACCCCCAATTTTCTCACTTGTAAAATGAGGATGAAGACTCTTGTCCCACTAGATCCTACAGAGAAATTCAGATGATGTGTAAAAGGACCATCTGAGTGGAAAGGCGCCATATGCATTTTAGGGCAACATGAATCTCTAACTTCTAATGCGTTCCTATCTTCTTTTCAAAAGTATTGGCATTAGTTGGGTCAGAATTATAAAATACAGCCTAAAATTCCTATGCAGCATATGCAAGGCATGTTGCTGTTGCTACAAGTTAGAAGTAGGGCCAGAATGCTCACGTAGCATTCTTGAAGAGCAGTTGAGATCAGGCACACTTCTGTGTCCTCAAGGTCTATGGAGCATCTGACACAATGGACTATTTGATTCTAGGATACTGTTTGGAGGCACACATGTTGAGCAGGTGACTAAGCTATGTATGCAGGGATCATTTCCCGTTTGGCTTCTCGTCATCCTTTCCCCCTCTATCCCATGCCCACCTTTGCCAAAACTACTGTTGTTTTGGGACCACAGGGCAAAACCCCTCCAACAGACTTCATGGATGAAGCCACTTCATAATCATTCTGTAAAATGTTATCTGTCTTTACAAGCAGGGAAGTGTATTCTCAAATAAATGTTATAAATTTCTATCAAAGTACTAATTTCAGTAAAATGAAAAATCAGTCCTATTGAAAAGAATGAGACAGAAAGCACACAGGGCTGCACGTGTGACCTCCCATTCCAGATCCCTCCAAGCACTGCACCTCAAAACCATGTGCCCATGGTGGTTCACTCCCCCTGCCATCCTTGCCAACCTGTCACAAGGCATGGCCATCTGAACTCACAACGTGGGGACCTTTGAAAAGCCAGAAACAGACCAGGAACATACATGACACAAGCTGAAGAGAACAAGAGAATGCCGAGTGCTGGTGACAGCGACTTCAAATGACTTGCCTTCAGCATCGGTGGTGGTTTTACATAGAGATTTTTAGCTCAGTGTATACATTTTTCTCCATGTTAATTTCTGAAGCCGTTAGCTCAGAGCAGAGCTGAAGAGAACTTTAAGTGCCCTTTGGGTACTGCCCAAGTTTCTTGATCTTAGACCACAAGGTGCAACATTTATGGTAGATGTTCTCATTCCTCAATTTGTTTAGAGGTTTTGGTCTCTTGTTTTGTTTTCTCTTTAACAGAGCCTGTTGTATACAGACACTTAGAAACAGAAAAATCTGTAGATGGGTAATTATGTGGTAGAGAAGGGTATCAACACAGACCGTGGCTCATACATCTCTCCAACTGTGACAGGAGGTACCCAAAGGCATGGCTCGTTAAGTCATTTCCATGAGTACTGGACTGCTTGGGGCATCTGTCATCTGTCAAATGGGGGTGGGTGTTGCCTTATGGATGGAGAGAAGGGACATATCTTGATCACTCTCTTTCTTAGGGTTGTCCAACTGATTCTGAGTTACTTTCTTCTTCACCAGGCAGCCCCGTGACCCACATTTGGCTCCCAGGTGGATCTTCACAGTGGCAGAAAATGCTGCAGCCAAATGAGGGAAGCAGGACTTCCGCACACCAGCAGCAGGAGGTGATACACTGGCAGACCAGTGTCCCAGTCAGTCCCGGTGGACCTGGCTGGCGTGGACTGGTCCACAGAGCTCCATCATCCTGGTGAACTGATAGCATTCACTTGGGAAGATATAAGTGGACCCAGACTCCAGAACAGCTTGGCCATCCTTTTGCTGCATACTTGCTCTTATAGAACCCTTTCTCAGTTCCTACAGATTTTGTCAAAATTCCTTTGTATATATGTATACAGTTTCTTATGAGATTGTCAACCTTTGTATTTCTTCCTATCTGCCTGCCTCATTCTTACTTTCTCCCAGCCCAGATGTGAGATTCATAAGGACAGAGATCATACCTTATAGCTTCACAGCATCAGAAGCCCTGGCCTATAACACATGCTCAATAAAAATGTTGGCTAAATGACTGAAAAAACAATGGCGATAGGCTTTACTGAAATTTACATATGTACTTATATACTCATATAAAACATATTTAATATATTTACATGTTTACATTTATGTATTATATTTAGATTTAATTCACACAGGTTTGTTCTATTTAACTAAAACCAACCTCAACTATGTGCTGCCACAAGTATCTCAAGAGTCTTACAATCTGACATTCACGCAACGGCACACAATTTACTCCTAGGTAAAGTTTTGGGGTTTGGATTCTTTTCTAGGTGACAAAGCACAGCTTTTCAGATATTACGGAGATACAGATAGGAGAACACACATGGTTGAAGAAGAGCTTGTGGGGTTAATAAGATCAAATCTATGTGTCACAAAGGCCACCTTGCCCTGGAGTGTTCCAAAGGACTTTGGGGTGGCATTTTAAGGGTAGAGAAGAGGCAGGGAGGAAGTCAGGAGGGGTTAGGAGGCCAGCGGGGAGGGGGGGGTGGTGGGTACCTGCAGGGTTGTGACCCCTCCCATCTTTTCAGGATCCTTGTGGCCCGCTCCACGGCTGGGTTAATGCTTACTTCTCACAGTGCTCTCGTACTTGACCGGTCTTGAAGCCAGGAGCCGACTGGGAGCTGGGACTGGTGGGGGCCGACAGAGGACTCCTGATGCTCTGCACCGAGTGCCTGCGGCTCCGCCTGCGGTCCAGGCCCCGCGGCTCACCCGCGCCGCCACCGCCTCCGGAACACACGCTGGCCCTCCTCCGGTCCCGGCGCCCACTGGGGGGCGGCTCTGCCGTCTCGTCGCCATCCTCGTGCCGCAGTGCCACCTGAAAAAGCAGAGAGCACCCAGTGCAAGGTGAGACTTGACATCCTCTCCTAGGCCTTAGGTGTGACGCTGCATTCCACGCTCGCCCTAATGAGGACTGTGCATCGTCTTTGCATCCTGCTAACTCAGCTTCTCCGCAAGATCTTCACAAGATCTTTGGTGCCGCATGCCAAAGCGCAGTCCGTGAACTTAAAGATGCTCGCCACTGTATATTTTCCCAGTTAAATGGGTGTGAAAAGGCCCGTGGAGATCATGAGTAGGTCTGAGAAATAGTTTGTAATTAGACAGGATCTTTACCCTGGAGCCCGGCACTGTCATTTCCGGGGCTGCATCTCTACTGGACCCCCCTTGGCTCTGCTCTGGTCCAGGCGGCGAGGTCTGTCCTGAAGCCCAGCCGCAGGGAGCCCTGAACCTCCCGATCATTCCTGAACTTGCTTCCTAACGAGGGTGCTCAGAAGAGTACAGCAAGGATTCTGCTCAGAGGCAAAGAGCCACAAGGCACCCGGTGAGCGGATCGGCCTCACCCACAGATCTGTTCAGCAGCACGTACTGCCTGATGTCAGCACCTCCGCTGAGCACTGCTGCTATCAGGCTGCCCTCCCAGCCCGGTCCCAGGGTGGGGGAGGAGCCCGAAGCTACACTAGAGAGGCTGCCTATGCTAGTCACAAAAACATATACCCAAAATAGACTTCACCTCTAGATTAGTTTTTTTTTTTAAACTCTTCTTAAAATGCATATTTGTGCAGAAGAATAATTGCCTTACACTTTGCCACTCTGAATGTCACATGGAAAGCTGAGCCAACTGGCGTCATGCCCCAGTACCACTGTCCTGCTCCAAGGGGTATTTTATTCCTGCTCCCAGCCGGTGCCCTCTCCGGAGGCCCCGCTCTGCCATCTCCTAATCTCACTCTGTCCTGGATCCTGCTCCGTGGCTGCCTCATTGTAGGTTAACACCATGTGCCTATGTGTTTGCTTTGCTCCCTTCTTCCCCATGCCGGTTCTTCCCAGCCAAGGGCCACACTCACCTGTTTCTCCAGCTTCTGTAAGGGTGTGTGTGTGTGTGTGTGTGTGTGTGTGTGTGTGTGTGCCTGCCCTCTCTAAAGCTAGACAGTAGGAAAAGCACAAGTTGTCCTTGACTAGATCTTTGCACACTGGCTGTGCCACTCACAAACCAGCTATGACCTGTAGCTAATTACTTGCCTTCTCTCTAGCTCACTGTATGAGCATAACAGTACTGCATTTGCGGGGTTGTGGTAAGAATAACTTATGTAAAGGTGATTTATACGACTGGTACTCAATAAATATTCCCAATAAATATGCCTCTATCTCACAGCGGTGGCAAGCCCGAGCTGGCCCCAGCCAAGTCCAGCAGTCTCTCTGACTTGGCAACTAAGGAAATACACAGTCCTATGTCCCCAAAGGTGCCAATTCTCCAGCCACATAGGTGCTCTTGGTCACATTTTACAACTCAGACCTGACAGGTGAGAGAATGGAGAAGTAATATAAGGACTCAGATGGCTAATCATGTGATATGGTTTTAATATCACCTATCTATAGAAAACTGAGCTATTACAAAATCAGCGGTGCCCTATGTCCAAAGTTTTCACACCTGTGCTCATCTAGGAAGGTGAGCTTGGCTGTGTCAAGACCAGGTGGGCCGCTCTCATCCCAGTTCACAGGGATGAACACCTAGGCCATGCGGCCTATTTCACAGGGGTGCCCCCACCCTCCATCTGTCTCATGTCCGGTTTCCTCTAGCTCCAACTTTTGGGTAAGATCGATTTAGTGAAAACCCTTCCATCTTCGTGCAAGATAACATTTTATAACAAACCCAGATAGAGGAGGACAATTTGATACTATTTTGACTATTTGTTCTCCCAGAATTTATTAGTCAGACATAATTTTGGGATGTTTGAGCTAATAATTGATAAGAGTTCAGAAAAGGCCCTATTATAAAATGTCACGGGAGAGACCATTTCCCAGGGGTCTCCTCTCCAGTGTAACTGCAAGAACTAAGAATGATGGTTAATTGCATTTACCATCTCAACATTACCACTGTAAATGGCATTCTCTGGCAAAGTCGGAGAACGGTTGTATACCTGATGAAGGACAGTATTTTTAAATACTTCTGGCCAATCACTGTTTTCTTCATTTTTAGATGTAAAAATTCTAGACCATTTGAACTTATTCTGACCTGAAGTATTGATTCTGCTTCTTATTAGGCACACATTTGGAATGATAAGATTAGGGGATAAAGTAGCATTCAGATATTTCTAATTCCTTATCTAACCTCAAAGATCCAGGGATCAAACAGCGTTCCTTTCTGAGAGGCGCACTTTGTGTACAAAGTAAAATCCGCTTTAACTGCTTTTTGTCAAAGAAGATGGAGACAATCAAAACATTTAAATGCAAAGAAAAATCTGGAAAAATTATCAAAGCAACCCCATAAAACAACTTTTAATGAGGGCTTTGTGAAGTTCAGCTCCTCAGCAAAACATCTCATAAGAAAAAGAGAGAGGGGTGTACGGAAGGGTAAATGGGGCACAGAATCCCAGTAGATGCAATGGCAGCCGCACGCTTCACAGCAAGCAACATGGAACTTGAAATTTGGGGCTGGTGTTCACTCATGATTTTGCTTTTATAACAAGAATTGTAGACTCGCCAGTATCTCCCAAAGACAGGAAGGGAGGCTTTACTTTCACATGCAGGGCTACAGTGGCAGTGCTCAGTTCCTTAGATTGTAGGGACCACAACAAATTAGAGTGAAGACCATGCAGAAGTAGCATGGAGAGAACAGCACTTATCATGACTCTCACTCCAAATTTGTGTGGTCAGATCTGAGTAACTACCTGTGCAAGGAGTGTCCTCCACCAAACACAAGATGAGATCAGTAATGTCCCAAAGAACCTCTAGTCTCTCCCTAATGATAGAGTGTTTCATTTGCTGGGCCCCTCAACAAATGCCGTCTATTTCTTTCTTTTGTTTAATGTTTACTTAATTAATTAATTGACTGATTTTCTTGAGAGACAGCACAAGTGAGCATGAGCAAGAGTGATGGGGGGAGGGGGAGGGGGCAGAGGATCCCAAGCCGGCTCAGCACTGATAGCAGAGATGCCAATGTGGGGATCGAACTCACGAGCCGTGAGATCATGACCTGAGCCCAAGTCAGACACTTAACTGACTGAACCACGCAGGAGCCTCGTAATTCTTTTAATTAAATGTAGAGCATGATTTATAAACTAAAAGCCAGATGAGGAGCAAGCAGTTTCCAAATCCAGCACTGACTGCTTACATACTCTACCCTACCTTTCTAGGAAAGCAGTTAGAAGCAACTTAGGTTGGCATCTGTGACAACTTCCAACAGTCCTTGAGGCCAGTGAATGATCTGAATACTCTCTAAGTTTTTATTATGGAAATTTTCACATATACACACAGTGTGAAAGAGAGTACTAAGACTGTGATGTGTTTATCACCGATGACAGTTCAACAAGTATCAACCCTGTCCAATCTTGTGTTACTTACCCCACTCCCCCCAACCCCAGACTCTGAGTTAAGTCCCAGATCACATCATTTCATCTGTAAACATTTTAGTATATATCATCCCTAAAAGATAAGGATTTTTTAAAGGCATAACCACCATATTACTGTTCCACTTAACATAATTTCTTCTTATCATCAAATATCCAGCAATGGGAACACTCTTGATGGAGGTCAAAAGCTATTACATTTCTAGGGCACCTGGATGGCTCAGCTGGTTAAATGTCCAACTTCGGCTCCAGTCATGATCTCATGGTTCATGAGTTCTATGCTGACAACTCAGAGCCTGAAGCCTGCTTTGGATTCTATGTCTCCCTCTTTTTCTGCCCCTCCCCTGCTCACGTTCCCTCTCTTTCTCAAAAATAAACATTAAAAAAAATTGTTTTAAACTATTAAATTTCTTTGAGTTTATATTATCATATTACTACTCACATCATAACAAGCAACCATTGTTACATAATAGAACACAATCTTTTTCCATATTGCTATCTTACCCCTTCTTTTTAATCCATACCTATACATCTTCGTTCGGCTTTTAGGTGAAGTGATGCCAATGCCAGTAGCATTTCAAGAAGGAACTATGCTAATGACACAGCTTGTAGAATATTCTCACAGTGCTAGGCTCTCAGGGAACCACACCTCCCTCTATCCTCTTGTGTAGTCCCCTCCTACATTGAGCCTTTGCTCAATGTCCCGAAGTCTTCTTTGGGACTTGCTTTGGCCAATGGGACACCAGCAACATGCTACAAACAAGGCCTGAGAAGTGTTTGCACATGGGGACTTGCCCTTCTGAAATGCTCCTTCTGTGTGAAGCGGGCCAGCCTGCTGAAGACAGAGCCTCGCCAGCAGCCAGCACCAAATGTCAAACCAAGTGAAGGAGGCCACCTCAGACCATTCATCTCCAGTCAAGCCACCACGTAACTGCAGCATACTCTCCTGAGGGATTCACCTGCAGGAAAATCCCTCAGCTGAACCAGGGCTAAATTTCTGACCCACAGAATCATGAGCAATCATTGCTGTTTTAGACCACTGTTTTTGGCTTGTTTTGCAGTAAGAGTAACTGATACACATTTTAAAAATCACCTATGACAAGAAAGGCTTTTAATAGATTAGAGATCAGTTAATGATTCCTAACAGTAATAGTTACCCTTCTTTTGTAGGGTCCCTAGAATGAATTCCAACACGGAGGATTAAGCAATTCTTGGACGCCAGCAGGGTGGCTACAAATTAAACTCAATTCAACTCATCAACTCAGTTCTGACACTATCTACCCAGAGACAGCATCAAATATTCTAGGTTAAAGATTCAGTCTACAGGACTGCCCCACTGCCCCCCACCCCAATTCAGATGCCAGTTGCAAGCCCCAGCCTGTTCCCTGTGTTTCTGACCCACCAGATCGGAGTTCTGACAACCTTCTCCTTAGGTTCGATTAATTTGCTGGGGTGGCTCATAGAACTCAGGGAAACAGTTATGTTTACCAGTTTATTAAAAGGTATGATAAAAAATATGAATCGGGTGCCTGGGTGGTTTAGTAAGTTAGCATCTAACTCCTGAGTTTGGCTCAGGTCCTAATACCAGGGTTGGGAGATTGAGTCCTGCATCAGGCTCCAAACTGAGCATGGAGCCTGCTTAAGATTCTCTCTCTCTGCCCCTTCCCTACTCACTTATGAACATGCTCTTTCTCTCAAGTTAAATATATATATATATATATATATATATATATGAAANATATATATAATATATATAAATATAGATATTTTATATATATATATAAAAATATATATATATGAATTAACAGCCAGATTCAGAGACACATAATACAAATTCTCAAACAAAGGAGCTTCTGTCCTCATGGAGCGTGGTGGTATGTGGAGGCATTCTACTTCCCCAAGAGTGGAAGCTCTCCAAAAATGGATCAAAAATCTGTCCTCTTGGGTTTTTATGGTGGCTTCATGATGGACTATGATTGACTAAGTCACTGGCCACTGGCTGATTCAACCTGCCTCCATCCATAAGTGCTTTCAAAAAAGTAAACTAATATAACAAAAGATATCTCTATCACCCTCAACACTTAGGAAATTCCCAGGGTTTGGGGAGCTGTGAGCCAGAAACAAGAATAATCACCAAACACATATTTCTTACAGTAAATCACAATATCACACTCTCATCCCCACAGCCTTCAGCCTTAATATACTTTTCCATTACGAGGACCACATTTTCAGCATCAAAAGTTAGAACATATAATCTGACAAAAGATTTTATATCTTGATTTGTGAATTTATGTATTTCAAAACACATATGAAGCTATAAAATTAAAATGAATTTAATTAAACAGGGCTTAAATCACCTTTCTGAAATGGAATTAAGTTACATGGAATTGAGCCTGTCCCCAGAAAGTCCAGGACATGTGGTCACCAGACACCCTCCACTATTAGGAAGAATTCTAGAAGCCCAATCAAGTTCTCTGCAATTATTTGAAAACATTCATAGTCTTTTGTAAGGAAAAGACTGGCTCTGTTTATAGGTCTCCTTGGGGTGCTCCCAAATATAATTAACTGGGCTGTCCTGCAATCGTAAATATGTTTCAAAACATTAACTTTCAGCAAGTTATAAAAACCCTATGACTCTGCCTGGTATGTCAAGCATTGAGTTGTCACCTTGAGTTATTACTCAAGGCATCTTCCCTTTCAGGTAGCTGCATTTTGATTAAATCATGCCCTTCCTTCAACCCAGCATCTGCCAAATACAGTCATAAAACAAGTGATGTTTAAAGGAGACCTTCACTCGAGCACTTAACTGAACTTCTGCTCTGCACAGGCACACCGATGGACCCTGGGGCCAAAGGGAGAAAGGAGACATGACTCAGACTAGCAGCTCAGAGGCAGACAGATGGGCAGGTACGTCCTGAGGACTGCTCGGTCCAAGGTGTGGTCATACTAACTTCCCTTTTGTAAGTTGTGCACCAAAAGGAAGGGACAAGGGCAGGAGCTCCTTTTATCTTGTCATGAAGGCCTTGTGACAAGAGGACATCTAAGTGACTCCTATGGGAGTAGGAATTTGCTGACTGTGAGAACAGGAAGGAAGAACAATCTAGGCAAAGAAAGGAGAATACATAAAGGAAAGCCCACCCATCCCACCCTACAGCACTGGCCCAAAGACCTGCCTTTCATGTTCAAGAGCCAGGAGAGGTTGAGTATGGCTGAAACTTCAGAGACATCATAGAAGCGGCCAGAGACAAGGCCTTGGGGACATAAAGGCCACACACTATGTAGGAGACCCCTGTACCAACTCAAGGTGTGTGGGCTTCATCCCATCGGCCATAGAAAAGATTTTTCACTTATTCATTCACTCACTTGGTTGTTCACACTTGTTCTCTTAAACAGAGAAATGGCCTAATAGCCAGATTTGACTTTTCAGAAGGATCTGTTTTTCCAGTTGCTGGGACTTAGGAAGGGAGAGGAAGCAGAGAAGCCCCCACGGGAGGCAGTCCCTGCAAGATGCCAGCCTCTCGTGGCTAAGCTCATGCTGCTCCCCCAGACCCTACCACCTCTAGTCACAGCAACCTCTTTTCAACCCTTCACACCTGCCAAGCCAGAACCTTCTCCACTGCTTTGCCCTCCATCACTGTCTTTCTTTAGGCCATCTTCTCAGAAGAGTCTTCCCTGTCCCTGCCTCACTTTCTCACCTCTACCTCATCCTGTCTCTCTTCATAGACATGTTTGGAGCCTCATACTCTCTGCTTATTCATGTATTTGGTCACTGTCTGCTCCCCATTAGAGTGTGCAGTCCCTGATGGCAATGACCTTGTTTGTCTAGTTCACTGCTATGTCCTGGGGACTAGAACAGTGCCTGGAACATAGTAGGTGCTCAATAAAGTTCTGCTGAAAAAACAAATTCATGGAGGAACAATTGAATGAGACGATATCACAATAATCCAGATAAGAAACAACAGGGCCAGAGCTGGGAAATGGAGAAGAAAGTGACATTTTCAGAAATGAGATTTCTAAATGGGGGACAGAGGCAAAGAGAAAGGAGTCCCAGATAGCTACAGGCTTGTAACATGGGAGACCCCACTGCTTGTAGAGGTGGAGAAAGGAAATGCTTACATGTCATGGCAGCTTCCAAGTAGCCATGTCCAACAGAGAGCTTCCCTCACACCATCTACATCCGTTGGCACCGCTATATTTAGCTGCCAGGGCAATCAGCTACTTGCGTGTTTTTTACCATACATTTAAAGTTTCTTGGGCAGGGATTTCTCTCTGTATTTTCAGCCCCAGCAAAGTATGTGACATATAATAGGCTTCCATGAATGAATGTAACACAAGAAGAGAAGCAGGCAGAGGGGCAGGGAGCCATGGGCCTTGGCAAAAGCTCAAGGTCAAATATGAGCCACCAGCCTCAGAAGCTGTGGAACTCATTAGGTAAATTAGAACAGGCCACATAGACTGAGAGAGGAGGCCTAAAAAGGGAACCCCAACTCTGAAAAGAAGGTCGGAGAAGAAGGATCCAGGGGAGGACACTGAGTAGGAATGATTAGAGAGATATCCTGGAGCCGTTTGTACACATAGCCACCAGAACTACAGAAGCAACACGTAAGAGTAGTCTCATGAACGCTAGTGTCATCCTTTCAAAATGCTAGCCAAATAGTGATGCCCAAACTGGTAGAGATGGCATTCAAAAAAGAGAGGAAGAAAAGAGGTAGAGGGAAGGTGAGGGGGAAGCCAATCTTATATTTGAGAATACTTGTGTACACATCTGAAATACGTTAGTAACAAACAATTTCCACAGCATATTTAAAAAAGAATACATCATGACCAAGTGGGTTATGGTCCAGGAATAAGGATGGTTTAGAAAAGTAAAGAAATGAATTAAACAACCAGCTCAACTAGAAAAAGACTAACAAAGTAAACTGAAAGAAAGTTAAAGAAGAAAGTTATAAAGATAAAAAATGAAAGAGGAAGTAACACTTCCAAACTCATTTTACAAGGCCAGCATTATCCTATTACCAAAACCAGATACAGACACCACACACACACACACACACACACACACACACACACACACACACACACTCTACAGGCTAATATCCACAATGAACATTGTTGTAAAAATTCTCAATAAAATATTAGTAAGCCAAATTCAGTAATACATTAAAAGGATCATACACCATCATCAGGTGGGATTTATTCCAGGACTTAAGGATGGTTCAACATCCACAAACCAACCAACAGGATATCCCATATTAACAAAGGCTAAAAATCATATGATCATCTCAATAGGTAGAGCAAAACATCTGACAAAATTCAACATCCATTTATGATGAAAACTCTCAAAAAAAAGTGGGTATAGAAGGAAATACTTCAGAAAGAAAAACAGAAAGAAATGCCTCAAAATAATAAAGGCCATATATGAAAACCCTGTTATGTTCAATAGAGAGAAGCTGAAAGCTTTTCCTCTAAGATCAGGAACAGATAAGATACCCACTCTCATCACCTTTAATCAATATGGTATTGGAAGTCCTAGTAATAGCAATTAGGCAAGTCAAATAAATAAAAGGCATCCAAATTGGAAAGGAAGAACTCATTCACGGATGACGTGATACTATATAAAGGCCAAAAACGCTACACACACACACACACACACACACAAACACACAAACACACACAGATCAGAATAGGTGAATTCAGTAAAGTTGCAGGATATAAAATTAGCATATGGAAACTGGTGTATTTCTATATAGTAATGATGAGCTACCAAAAAGAAAAACTAGAAAATAATGCCATTTTTAATTACATTAAACAAGGACCTAGGATTAAATTTAACCAATGAGGTGAAAGACCTATGTTCCAAGAACTATAAAACATTGATCAAAGAAATTAAAGACGACACAAATAAATGGAAAGATATACCATGCTGATGGATTGGAAGAACACTGTTAAAATGTCCACACTACCCAAAGCAAGCTACAGATTCAATGCAATCTCCATCAGAACATCAATGGCTATTTCCCAGAACTGGAGCAAAGAAGCCTAAAATTGCATAGAACCAAAGAAGACCCCAAACAGTAAAAGCAATCTTGAGACAGAAAAACAAAGCTGGAGATATTATGCTCCCTGATTTCAAACTATATGACAAAGCTACAGTAATAAAAACAGCATGGTACAGGCACAAAAACAGACACATAGATCAATAGAACAGACATAAACTCATGCTTATGCAGTCAATAAATTTCTGACAAAGCAGGTAAGAATATACAATGGACAAAAGACAGTCTCCTCAATAAGTAATGATGTGAAAACTAGACATCTATATGCAAAAGAATGACACTGTGCCACTCTCTTAGACCATATTCAGAAATAAACTCAAAATGAAGCAAAGACTTGAATATAAGACCTGAAACCACAAAATTCCTGGAAGAAAATAGGCAATAGCCTCTTTGACAACAACCCTAGCAATAGTTTTTTGGACCAGTCTCCTGAGGCAACGTTAACAAAAGCAAAAATAAATGAGTGGGACTATATCAAACTAAAAAGGTTTTGTAGAGCAAAGGAAACCATCAACAAAACAAAAAAGGCAACCTACTGAATGGGAGAAGATCCTTGCAAATCATCCATCCAATAAGGGGTTAACATCCAAAACTACTAGTTAATATCCAAAATACATAAAGAACCACCACAACTTCCCAAACAATCCAATTAAAAAGTGAGCAGAGGACTTAAACAGACATTCTTCCAAAGAAAACATCCAGATGGCCAACAGACACATGAAAAATCCTCAACATCACAAATCATCAGGGAAACACAAATCAAAACCACAGTGAGATATCACTTACACTGATCCGCATTGGCTGTTATCAAGAAGGCAAGAAATAACATGTGTTAGTGAGGATGTGGGAAAAAAGGAAACTTTGTGCACTGTTGGAGGGAACGTAAATTGGCACAGTCAGTCTGGAAAATAGTACAGAGATTCCTCAAAAATTTTTAAAAGAACTACCATATGATTGGTAATTCCACTCTGGGTATTTCTCCAAAGAAACTGAAAACACCGATTCAAAGAGATATATGCACCTTTATGTTTACTGTCAGTTTTCTTTATAGCCAAGATCCGGAAGCAACCTGAGTGTCCAATGATAGAAGAAGGGATAAAGAAGATGTGGTACACATACACAATGGAATATTACTCAGCCATAAAACAGAATACAATCTTGTCATTTGCAACAACATGGATGGACAAAAAGGGTATAATGCTAAGTGAAATGAGACAGAGAAAGATAAATACCGTACTATTTCACTTATATGTGGAATACGATAAACAAAACAAACCAAAACAACCAGAAACAGACTCATAGATACAAGAAACCAGCTGTAGGTTACCACATTAGGGAGCAGTTCCAAAGGCAGTAGAAATAGAAAGGGATTAAGAGGCACAAACTTCCAGTTAAAACATAAGCAAGTCATGGGATGTAACGTACAGCCTAGGGAATATGGTCAATAATACTGTAATAACTTTGTATGGTACAGATGATAACTAGACTCACCGTGGTCATTTCCTAACATACAAAACTATCGAATCACTATGATGTGCACCTGAAACTAATAGGATATTGTATGCCAACTATACCTCAATCTTAAAAACAAATAATGAGTTATAAACAGAAAAGCAGTGCATGGGGCATCTGGGTGGCTCAGTCGATTGAGGATATGACTTCAGCTCAGGTCATGATCTCGTGGTTCATGAGCTTGAGCCCTGCTTCGGTGCTGTGTTGACAGCTCAGAGTCTGGAGCCTGCTTCAGATTCTGTGTCTCCCTCTCTCGGGCCCTCCCCTTCTCACACTCTGTGTCTGTCTCTTAAAAATAAACATTAAAATATTTTTTAATTAAAAAAAAAAGAAAAGCAGTGCAAATCATACATAGGTCAAAAATAATATTTGAAAAAATGCAACAAAATAGGCAAACTACTAGTTAATCTAGAATTACAAACAAAAATTATGAAATAACAAAGGGAAAAATATCTACTGGAACAGAGGAAGTTAAAATCACTTATAAGAGGTTATTTATATATCTCTTTGCTAATCCATTTAAAATTCTAGAAGAAATGAATAATTTCCTCATAAAATATAATTTAACAAAATCACTCCCAGTAAAACAAGGAGTTTAAGTAGACCAATCACCAGAGAAAAAAGTAGTTACCAAAGATTTTTCTCTGTCCCCCCCCCCCCCATGCATGTGTGCACATGCACACACTCCTCTTCCTTATACAGGCCACAAGTTTGATAGAATTTCCCGAATTTCCCGAGGGAATTCTATCGAATCATCAAAGACCAGAAACAAGGGCTGAGAGAAAGACAACAAACTTCTAAATATTTTTATAAATCAAGAATAAAAGTAATACCTAAACATAAAAAGGATCACATATCTTTTTATGGAAAAGTACAGGAAGACTCAGGGTCGCATCGTTTATCGTGGCAACCAAACTTCAAACCAAAAAACACCCGTTAAAAGAACAGCACGTGAGTCAACTGTCCTACAATCACCAGTAGAGGAAATGAACAAATGAGAAATCCACATAACAGCATAGGTAGGTTTCAAAAACAATAAGCAAATGAAAATATTGTGGAAGGATACAAATGATATATTTCCCTTTATAAAAAGTTTGAGAAGAGACATAATTAAACAGTATGCTGTTTAGGGATACAGACTGGGAGGAAGGAGTTAAATCAGCTGGACTGGGACCTCTTTGCTCCTTCTATAGAGCAATGAGTCTGGGGAAAGCGAGAAGGCAAGGGATGCTTCTAATCTTTTGTAAGTATGCTAATAACCAGGATACCTAATAAACAGCCTAATGATATTGGATAAAATGAGAACTCTTGTTTCTGGAATTGCTCTTGCCAGGATGGGACTGGCTGGGGATCACTTGATTAAGGATTACCTATAGTAAATAAATGCAGAATGTATGGGCTCATGAACCATGATTCTCTAGGCTACATAGTAGACCGAATATTACTCGCTGGGCAGGGGGGGACCTGTGATCCTCACTTGGAGACCTTGCCTATTTTCTGGGTCAGAGAGCACATGTCTGATCCATCAGGAAAAGACCTGGGTGTCCAGGGATGACCCAGACCCCTCACCCCTGCTTCCTCTACACCTCTATAGTCTGTATTCCTTAAATTATTTGCATAGCTGGATTAGTACAGCTAGATATCTGTCAGCTCTGGTTTAATAACCTGATCCTTTGTGTTACCTCAATTATTTATTACAGGATAAGTGCTTTTCAGGAAAAAGTATCAAGAAAACAAAACAGCAGTGCCAGGGGTTAGTGGGATGACACCAGGAAGGGCTACAAAGGATACTTCCAAGTTACTGATAATGTTCTCGTTCTTAAACACATGAGTGTATCAGTCAGGATTCTCCAGAGAAACAGAATAAATAGGATATGCATGGAGACTTCCTATAAACAATTGGCTTGCATGATTGTGGAGGCTGAGAAGACCCAAGATCTGCAGTTTGAAGGCCTGAGAACCAATGGTGTTAGTTTCAGATGGAGTTCAAAGGTAGTGGCCACCTATGTCTCAGCTCACGACCAGGAGGCAGAGAGAATTTATTCGGCAGATAGGATGAGGCCTGCCCACAGTGGCGAAGGGCAATCTTCTTTACTTCGTCTACCAACTTGAATATTAATCTCATCCAGAAACTCCCTCACAGAATACCGGAATAATACAGAACCAAATATCTGAACACCTTGTATCCTAGTCAACTTGACACAGAAAATTAACCATCACAAGGGGTGCTTGTTTTATTGTTCTTTGAATAACAGGTATATACTATGTTCATGAATGATACAAATTTAATGCTATAAGTTTTAAGCAAATGCAATTTGACAAAAGGAAGAGAGTGAATACAGAACAATTTCCAAAAAGGTTGGCATGAAGGAGAAGAGGGTGATGGGGAGGTAGCTTGACCGTTAGGTCAGAAGTGGAATGATATTATATGGGGTGTGACCCATATATATAATGGGGAAAATATATGAACATTTATATTCAAAAATGATCTAGTATCCAGAATATATCAAGAATTCCTACTACCCATGAGTATAAAAACAACTCAATTTAAAAACGGCCAAAGGATGGGGGCAGAAGGGTGGCTCAGTTGGTTAAATGTCTGACTCTTGATTTTGGCTCAGCTCATGACCTCAGGGTCATGAGATCGAGTCCCAGGTTGGGCTTCAAGCTGGGCAGGGAGTCTGCGTAAGATTCCCTCTCTCTCCCGCTGCCCCTCCCCTGCTCTCATGAGGTCTCTCTCTCTCTATAAAACAAAAACAAAAAGCAAACAAACTTTATAAATGGGAAAAAGATGTGAAATAGACATTTCTCCACAGAAAATATGAAAATGGCCAGTAGGCACATGGAAAGATGCTCAATGTCATTAATCCTTGGGGAAATGTAAATCATGACCAAAATGTGTACCACTGCACAGGCCACTGAGATGGCTGTAATCTTTTGAAAAGGACAATAATAAGCATTGAGGAGGATGAAGAGAAATCGGAACCCTCATTACACTGCCAGAAACAAAGTAAAATGGTGCAGCCTCTGTGGAAAAACAGTGTGGCAGTTCCTTAAATAGCTAAGCTTTCCTGTTCAGTCTCACACCAAAGCAGAATTAGATCTCTGGATTCTGCCCCCTTCTGGCCATGGAAGGAAACTGGGACAGTGAGGATCAACACCAAGGAATGCGATTTGCTACTCACAAAGTGTGTTCTAACCTTTGATCAGAGTCCAGACAATAGTCACAGCAGATAAGTAACTTTAATAAAGGCACATGTGACCTAAAACTAACCCACAGCGAACAATCTGAACTCAGGTCAACAAGCCATAAAGCCATGATGTATAACCCAAAGCAAGGCCACCTTTGTTGAAGTGTGAATGGTGTTCTTGCACAAGACTCCGCGCTTATACTCTGCAGGGCTCTGTGCTCGGTTTCATGCTCTTTTACCAACTTGAGATTCTTACTAATTCCATCTTTAAACTTGTTTTATAAGTGATGTCCAGTGGGACAATGGAGCATGTGCATGAATAGGAGAAATGGATGCAATACGTGTGTCTGCATTCCTTGCACCCATGAGCCTAGAGTGATGGTAGGTGCACAGTACGTGAGAATTCAGGGAGACTCGAACCTAGTACAAGGGAAGTGTGTTTCCTTGTAACTACGCAGAGGAACTGAGAGCCCTGGAGGCCTTCTGTGCAAGCCAGAGCTGGCTTTGAATGCACAGAGATGGCAACCCGAGGGTCCTATAAGATCCTGTCTTACCCGGGTTATTTGGCTATACTAGCCAACCACGTATGCTGAGATGACATAGAAAAAAAATGGAAAGATATGGTGGCCCATGGTTCCTTTTCCTTTCAGCCCTCCGTACACACCAGTAAAGTGAAGGTAGAATGTTCATAAAATGAACATATACCAAGAAGTGAAGTAAAAATAGCTGAGTTCATCTTAGTGCTTCCACTGTTCCAGCAGCCATATAGGAAGGAGCTACAAAATGGAAACTATATGATTCTGCATAGGAGTTAAATGCTCTTCTATTTACATTTTAAACTGGCACTCACTGCACAATATAAAGAAGAACAGTAAACTCTACGCTAATACTTAAAGAATTTAATTTTTATGTCCTTACAGTGGCATTAAATAGCAAATAAAACCCCATAATGGGCCAGGAGAGACTGCAGAAGGAAAGGGAAAGAAAGGGAACAGCTGTGTCGTATCTTTAACTGTAAGCAAGGGACCACATGTCTCCTCCCTCAGGAGTTCTCACATCTGAGCGAACCCCAGAGGCACCCGGGGGCTGGTGCAACAAGGACTGCTGGGCCTATTTTGGACTCTGTGATTCCAGAGGCCTGGGGTGGGGCCCCAGAACCTGTATTTTGTGAAGCTCCCAGGTGTTGTGTATGTTGCTACGCCACACTCAGAACCAGGGGTCTAGAATATGTTTCCCTTAGCCTCTGACGTGAGTCCCAGCTATACGATGCCATATGAGAGGAGTGTGCTCTTACCTCATAAATGTTCAATTGCTCCACCAGGTCCAGGTCTGTCCCTTTTTTGTTCAAGTGCCGCTGGGACACAGCCGCAATGCCCAGCTCCTCCAGGCAGTCCACCACGTCGTAGAAGCTGTCTTGGTCTGGCAATCCGGACAGTGTCTGCATGAAGAAAGAACAGGACACGGACATGTCTTAGGGGACTGACTCAAGGCTCTCAAGGCTTTTTTTGCAGGGTGGCCAGTGGCCAGGATTACAAAACAAGACAGATGACAAAACCATTTGAGAAAAAAATCCTCTCTTAGTGTGGTAGGCAGAATGCACTCCAAGAGCCCACTCCCTGGTATACAGATACTGTAATATCCCCTTCCCGTGAGCCTCAGCAGGGCACTTCCAGGATTAAATTACATTATATTGCAAAAGTGAAGGGATTTTACAGATATCATTCAGGTCTCAGCTGACTTTGAGTTAAAGGGAAAATTAACCTGGATGGGTGGGCCCGATCTAATCAGGTGGGCTTTTTAAAAGCAGGTTTAGACATTTCTGGAACTCAGAGACTAGGAGAGAGAGATTATCCTGCGGCCCCGAAGAAGGCAGCAAGCCACCATGAGCTCTCCAGCTGCAAGGAAATGAGCTCTGCCAACAACCACAAAAGCTTGGAAGAGGATCCCGAGCCTCAGACCAGACTCCAGTCCTGGTCGACACCTTGACTACAGCTTTGTGAGATTCTGAGCAGAGGACCCAGCTAGGCGGTGCCTGAAGCGTGTCCCATGGAAACTGTGAGCTGATAAGTCTGTGTTGTTTCAAGCTGCTAAATTTGTGGTAATTTGTTACCTAACATGCTCAGTGATTAGAAACTCCTGTGACGATCAATCTACCAACAGCTGGAGTTACAGCAATTTAATGATTCCTTTTTCTTTTGGTTTGGTAGGCCTTCCCCTTGGTCTATGAATTTTAGGAAAACATGAGAAATTTCAAAACAGCAACGAAGAGACAAAAAGATAACACACGACAGGGGGTGGGGTGGGGGGATGCTGACTTCTCTTTGAATTCTGTGTCTCTTAAAAGAAGGATGATCTCTCAGACCAGGCTTCTGCTCTGAACTGGAGGGACCCTCGAGGTGATTTACTGCAAGTCCTTATCTTAAGAATAGGGAGATGAGGGCTGGGGAGGAAAGGGACTTGCCTGAGGGAACAAGAAGTTCTTGCCAACCTGGGGCAAAAGCCTAGTCTCTCCTCACACCCCCAGGCTTCTACACAAAATATTCTGGCCTGGAATTTCAAATTCGACCAGTCTTTACTCCCTCTTTCATTTCCAAGAACCCCACGGATAGATTTCAAAATTATTCTGAACTCTTGGAACAGAAAAGACCGACACGGTCTTAAGGACGTATCACAGCACCGACTTCTCCAACACTTCTGTTTGGGGGCTGTTAATATTGGAAAGAATGTCTCTATTCAGAACACTAATAATGGTGTGTTCCTTTCTATGCTGAGCCAAGAGGACACAGCTCGGTGCTGGTGAGATCAGAAGTGAATGAACAATAACTGGGATGGGAAAGCTTAATCAATCAGGGGCCTCAGCAAGGACCCACAACAGGCGGCTGGGAACCAGTAAGACTCCATAACAAACAGGTGCTCCCAGGCGGCCGGCCAAGTGTGAAAGCACACGCCAGCGCCTGCAGGTGCCAGGGGAGGTGGTGACTCTGCCTCAGCAGGTAACCACAGTCCCCTGAGCTGTCCCCGGCTCCTGGCCCCTGATGTGAACTAAAAAAACTATTCAGCATTCAAAGAATCCTATCATCAGAACATTCCATCTTTTGGTTTTAGTGAAAACCCTTGAACTTATTAAAAGATGAGGAAATGGAAATGGGGCCCAAGGCCATGGCAGGGCTGGTGATCGGAGGTCCCTGACTGCAAACCCCAGAATTGCAATTCGAGGAACCCAGTGAGCTGACATTTAGTGTCCGATTGACAACTTCCTACTCAACAGTGGGCGGGCCACGACGAGGCAGAGTCTTCCTCACCTCTCAGTTCCCTTCCCTTTTTCCCCTGAGAGTCAACTGAAGTTCTTACAGAATTTAACCCAGAGGGTTAAATTCCTGGACCTAATTCCCGTGGCCTTAGCAAGCCCAACCATGTTGGGGGTGGGGAGGGGGAACTGCTAAATAATTAAACAATTAGGTCCATAGAACTGAACAGACTGAGGGAGACTTGCCCAAAATAGGTCCGGAAGTGAGGGTATTGAGAGGTCATTTGTCATTTCTACTGTGAAAATTTGGGCTGGAGCCAAGCCCACGTACCAGCCCCTTCCATGTGTGGCTTCAGGGCATAGGTGGCCTTTTGCCACAAACATGGCTTCTTTTCTCTACTTGCAGAGGAAGAGGACATTCACCTATTTTCAGCTGATTCTCTAAGATCTCTGCAAACTGTGCCATGCCCCCCCCACTCCACAGCCCCTGTCCTCTCCCAGTTCTACCCTGACACCTCACCTCTGAGTTTACCTCCTTCTGGCAAACGTAGCAGCTCTGTCAGAGAAGTCTGTGAGACAAATGTCTCTGGATGCCTTTACTTTCTGATTACACTCATGACTCCCTTTCCTGTTTTCTCTCAGATTTTGTCTTGCCAGGGCTTGTGACACATCAGTCTTCATAGGCATCTCTCACAAGGAGAAAGTTCTGTCCTAAAGGGCATTTTATTGTTCTCTCCTGGGTTCTCACTGACTGCATCAAATCTTTTTTTTTTTAAACAATGTTTAATGTTTATTTATTTTTGAGAAAGAGAGAGAGACAGAGCACAAGCAAGGGAGGGGCAGAAAGAGAGGGAGACACAGAATCTGAAGCAGGCTCCAGGCTCTGAGCTGTCAGCACAGAGCCTGATGCAGGGCTCGAACCCACAAACCATGAGATCATGACCTGAGCCGAAGTCAGACATTTAACCAACTTAGCCACCCAGGCGCCCCCAAATGTTTCTTATAGGATAAAACCAGTGTGGCAAATGCCTGCACACATTTTCTTTTTTGTTTTTAATGTTTATTTTCGAGAGAGAGAGAGAAACAGAACTTGAGGGGGGAAGGCAGAGAAAGAGGGAGACACAGAATCTGAAGTAGGCTCCAGGCTCTGACCTGTCAGCACCAAGCCTGACATGGGGCATGACCTGAGCCGAAGTCGGACGCTTAACCAACTGAACCACCCAGGCGTCCCGTGCACACAAATTTTCAAAACAACATTATTTGTGAAATCCAAAAGCTACAAAAACCCAAATCTCCTTCAACGGGAGAATAAGTTGCGGTGTGTCTATATCATAGAATACTATGCAGCAGCAGGAAGGGCCAACCATTAATACACTTTTTTTTTTTTTTTAATTTCTAGGAGAGAGAGAGAGACAGCATAAGCAGGGGAGGGTCAGAGAGAGAGGGAGATACAGACTCTGAAACAGGCTCCAGGCTCTGAGCTGGCAGTCAGCACAGAGCCCGACACGGGGCTCGAACCCACGCACCGCGAGATAATGACCTAAGCAAAAGTCGGACGCTTAACCGACTAAGCCACCCAGGCACCCCCATTAATACACTTTTGATCACAGGTAAATCTGAGAGAAGCCAGCCTCAAAGGGTTCTATCCTCTATGATTCCATTTGACATTTGGAAATGACAAAACTATAGGGACAGGGAATGATTGTCAGGGGTCAGAAGAGGGAATCAGGATATCACTATAAAGGATAACAGGAGGGAGATTTGGGGGAAGATGGAAATGTTCTACATCCTAACTGTGAAGGTTATCCAACACTATACAAGTGTTAAAACTTACAGAGCTAAATTTTCAGTAAGTTTATGGTATGGTAATTAACAATAAATGAAATGTAAAGATAAAGGCAAATACTCAGCATGAATCCAGCCCTTCCCTGAAAGCTTCAAGCCAGCCCCACAATAACACCTCTTGTCCCTCATTCCCCCTCATCTACCTCTTCCTATTCCACAAGGTGGCCAATAGCTGAGCCCCTCAAAGTGGGGGATTCCTACTGAGGGGGTTTTAGCGGGATCGAGAGAGGGCATTACAGAGCTTCAGCTGGCAGGATGAGAAGGGGTTACTTTCTTTTTTTTTTTTTAAATGTTTTATTTATTTTTGAGAGAGAGAGAGAGACAGCATGAGCGGGGGAGAGTCAAAGAGAGAGGGAGACACAGAATCTGAAACAGCCTCCAAGATCTGAGCTGGCTGTCAGCACAGAGCCCGACGCGGGGCTCGAACCCATGAACTGTGAGATCATGACCTGAGCTGAAGTCAGACACTCAACCGACTGAGCCACCCAGGCACCCCAAGAAGGGGTTACTTTCTGATGCTCCTTCACATCTGACAACATGGAGCCAGGGGTCTGAACAAGATTAGGGTGGGGGCGATCAGCCTGGATCTTGGAAATCCCCCACTAAGGTCTCTGATTAAGAAAGAGAGCAAGTGTCAGTCTCAGAACCATGAGCAGCTAAAATTTAGTTCCCCTGTTTTGTCACAAAAATGTTCATGTTTTGAATTCCACGTTGTTAGTCCATCTTTTATTTGGTTGAAAGAAAACTTAGAAAAGCAATATAGTAATTTCCCAGATTTCAGAGCCTGAATTTTTTTCCAGACCCATAGTAACATTTCAATTTATTTTGTTTGTTTGTTTGTTTGGGATCTCAGAAGATTTTACTCACTGGGGCAATAAACGTGACTAAAATTCAGCAAAAGAAAACAAACCCAATGTGGGTGCCAGTGGTTTATTGACCTCTTTTGAGGAAAGGATGCCATTCGGAGCAACTGTCCATAGGACGTTCCTCCACATCCCCTGAGCCAGAACTAACAAAAGAGGAGACAGACCTGCCAGAAGAGAAAGAGTAAGCGAGGAATTCCTGGACATTAAATGCCATCTGATGCCAAGGAGAATGTGACAGGGGCTGGGTCCTCGCCAGTGCCGTCAGCAGAATGGCCACACCCGCCCCCGCTTTTAGGACCTTCAAACCACCCAAGCGTGGCCTCCGCCAATAGGATGGGTAGGATTACAATGGAAACACCAGGCAAGAGTGAACATTCCATTTTTACTGAGGTCCACATTTTCTAAAACAATGTCACTGACTGAAAAGGACAGGAAATAGATGACCCTGATCTTACAAACAAACAAACAAACAAACAACAAAACCCCAGAAATTTGCATGGTAAAGTAAACCCACAAATACATTTGAAAACATAAACAGAATTCTTAGCATTATCCTACAGAAAAAGATGCCCATTCCCCACCAGAACCTTAACTAGAATTTCCTGGGTCCTTGTCAACAAAACGGCATTTCATTAAAAAGCAATCCCTGCCAATGTGACCCAGGGGGTAATGTCTGTTTTACTATATATTTCTTTTCATCTTAATAGATTTAATGTCCTTCAGTTTTCAACTAGGTTCTTGATATATTGGTGATAGTATAATCTTCTGCCCTATTTTTTGCAAACCATTTCCCAATGTACTGCTTCCCCTTAGCTTTTATTTGTGGTTTTCATTTTACAAGTAAGACCTTTTATAACTTAATGCAGTGGCATACTTAAAAGCCCTTCCCTTTGGAATCTTTTTGACAGGTTTGATTATTAAAATAATCTTCATCTACCAGAAACAAACTAATCATCACCTCTACTTCTTTTTCTACTGTTTAATGTGTTACATTCAACTCTTTAATCGGTCTGGAGTTCATTTCGGTATTGGTCAAAGTATTTATTTCCATTTAGCATACCTCCTTCCCAGTTATGAATGAGGCTAACTCATCCCCATTGATTTCAACCCTAGGGTAAGTTGCTCTGTGGAGTGAGGTCTGCTTCATCTGGCAGCCAAGGAAAGAGCCAGGACCACATTGTTTTAATCTTTAGAGTACACGACATTTTAATATCTAGTAGAAATTACTTCTCCTAATGCTTTCGACTAATATGTCCCCAGTTCACCAGGGGAAATGTTTCTCCAGTTATATTTCATGAAAGAGATTCTGAGTCTCTTCTCTGAAGAACCATCCATCCCCACCGCTGGTGCTATAGGCCTGCATCCACCAGCTTGGGGAGAGAAGGCAGGCTCATGGGATGGCGGGTGGGTGGGATTCCTGGGGTCCAGGGTAGAGCAATCTGCAGGAGATACCCCATGTCCAACACACACACCAACTGCAGTTACAAGGAGGAAGGAACTGGAGTCCTGAGGGTGGGCTCTCCCAGGGCAGTGTGGGGTCAGCACCATCTCTAGGGATGGATGCTGAAGACTGCTACTGCCCTGCCGGGAGGTGACCAGGGAGGTGACCAGGAAGGACGCGTTGGGAGGGAGGAGAGCATAAGGGTGCCGTCACCTTCATGAAAAGAGAATGATACCCACCCCCAGCAGTCAGAATTCAATCAGTAGGGGAACAAGAGTGTCTTCATTTCTCCCAGACCATAAACTGTTTTCTTAGGGAAAAACTGGCTAATTTATATTCTTGAGGAAAAATGTTTTTAAGGGGACATCTTGAGAGGAAAAGTGGTCATAGAATTCTCACTGTCCTCTTTCTGGTTTCGTTACAAAGACCAAAGCAGAGAGAGCACGCAGACGCTCCCAGGCCTTCACACACATGTGCACCAGCATGCTTACAGACACACCCTATGGGGGCAGAAAGGGTTTTCTCCTGCAAAGAGGAGCACCGTAGCCATGGCTCCTGTCTCCGTGATAGGGGTCTTTGCTCAGGGGGCAAATGCTAGATTTTCACATCATATTAGTTCCCCGGGGCTGCTCTACCAACATACCACAAACTAGGAGCTTAAAATAGAAATGTATTCTCTCACAGTTTGAGAGACTGGAAGTCTGACATCTAAGTGTCAGCAGAGCTCTAGAGGATGATCTTTCCTTGCATCATCCTTGGCATTCCTTGCTAATAGATGTATTCTCCAGTCTGACTGTTTTCACGTGGCTGTCTTCCTCACATACATGTCCAGATGTCATACACATGTGTGTCGCTTTTCCTCTTCTTCTAAGGAAACCAATCATATGGATTAGAGTCCACCTTAATGACCTCATCTTACCTTGATTACATCTGCAAAGACCCTATTTCCAAATAAAGTCACATTCATAGGTATTCACAGGGGTTAAGACTTCAATTTATCTTTTAAGGGGACGTTTGACCCTTAACAATCATCAACCAACCTTGTTCACTAAAGTCATTGCATAAACCAGCAGCTCTGTGTCGACCCCATCTTTTTCCTCCAGGATTTCCATGATATTTGACCAGGGTTTGACTCCTAGGAGCAAAGCAATAGTCATTAGAAACAGCAAGTCAATGTTCCTTATCCAATTCATATCACATTTTATCCAAAGACTCATCACCCAGCGACGACACTGTCTTTCAGTCACCAAATTTCAAAGTGTAACACTATCCTTGGGTGGACTGGAACCTGCTTCTCATTTGGCAATAAGAGACCACACCATTCTCGTTCACTTGAAAATGTATACTCTTTAATGTCAGGATGTCTATCCATTTGCTTCAAAGCTCCCTTTATATTAAATATGTGATTTGAAAAAATCCATTCACATGCAGCTTTTTAATCAGTGAACTTCACTCTCTGAGCATGGAAACTCTCGATAAATCCTCTCTGAATGTCCCTTAGCATGTTATGCTCTGACCTCCTGCAAGGAAAATGGACAAGGGAGGACTTTACATTGACTCCAACCCTGGACTCCAAGAAGTAACCCTGAAATATCCATCTGGCAAACACTCTAAGAACACAAGTATATGACCTCTATTCAATCTAGACACAAATACCGTTTAAGCATCAACAGGGTGCAAAGAACAGGGTCTAGTGGGAGGCTGCCTTCAAGAGGTTTATAAGCTAGTGGAACACTTAGACATAAACTCAAGAACATATGCCAGCACAGACTAAAAGCATTTAAAAGGCAAAAGCTAAGCCTGTCACTCAGCAAGGGAGTTCTCTTGCAGTGCAGATGGTCAAGGAGAGTCTAAGGCGAGAAGTGGCTCTTCAATGGGGCTTTGCAGGTGAAGGTTCAGGGGTGGTTAGTCCCTGGCTCCAGGAGAGGGCAGGAAAACCCATCACATTCAAGACTGATAAGCCAAGGCCAAGGTCACAAAGGGAACACAAAATCCGGACACAATTTCCTATGCCTGAA
The DNA here is from genome assembly GCF_008692635.1 of Crocuta crocuta. Taxonomy (NCBI): domain Eukaryota; kingdom Metazoa; phylum Chordata; class Mammalia; order Carnivora; family Hyaenidae; genus Crocuta; species Crocuta crocuta. The sequence goes on from NW_027528357.1 coordinate 3,142,476, forward strand.
ACAAACATTTGAAGTGAAGTATTGCTTTACCCTTGGCTTGGTGGTAGGGAATGTGAAGCCTTTCCTGCTTTCTCTACACAGATCTCAAAGAGAAATTGCTTATTTTTGCTGATAAGAGTAAATTCTGATATAACAGAAAAGCAGTGGCTTCCAAATGCTCGTTCTTGGATGGGTTATGTCAGAGCTGATTTCCTGGCCTGGAGAACAAAACTCCCCAAAGGCAGCAGTGTTATCTGTCTTCTGTATCTGCTTTCAGCACAGTGCATAGCCCATAATAGGAGCTCAATAAAATGTCTGAATAGTAAATGAGGATCTCTGAGAGGGCATGAACTATGTTAAGCTGGAGAAGTTTTAAAAACAACCAGAGGGCAAATGCATATAGTAAGAGAAGGAAAGAGGCAGGAGAATTTTTAAAAAAGAACAGGCACCTACTATATGATGTTAAAAATGCAGATAGTTTAATTTGGAGGTCTGCTGGCTCTCCTAGCTAGTGAACAGAAAGCCTCCTCCTTTGGCCAAATTGCCAGTCGGTCACTACTAGGCAAGCTTCTCTAACTCTACCTAATTCCAAACACAAGACCATGATCTTTTGCCCATTAACTTCTGAAATATCTCCTTGCTGATTTTTTACTATCCAACTATTCTGAAGTCCTCACCTGCCCTTCAAAGTCCTCACCTGTCCAGCAAAGTAACATTCTCTCTCCTGCCCTCATTAACAGTGAATCAATGTGGTCAGTAGGTCTTGGGTCGCACTGTCCAGGTAAAGTTCAAGCACTTCTAATGCTTCTGCTGTGTGTAGGACAAGTGCATCTTGTGTTATTCACACTCGGCACCCAACCTCAGCATAAAGCACAGGTTCTAAGCCACCTATGGTTAAAAGGAAGACCAGCATTGAAAAGAAACATCTCCATTGGCGCTAGTGGGCCCAGAACGGGCATCCTGGTAGCATATTTTGGAGCCAGAGAGGCCAAACAGGGCCTGGGGAAGGAAAGGCCAAGAAGCAAAGGCAGGCTTAGAGGGAAGAGGGAAGGAGGCAGATCATACAGACATACCCATATGCACACCTTTTAGTCCTTTATAATGAAAATATTCAAACACTGACTTAATAGAAAAATGGGCTCTTCAGCTGTGACATCTTATTACCTTTTAAAGATTTCAAGTCTGGAAAGTTGCATATATTCCTACACTATTGAGATGAGTGTTCATTCTCCTTTGATTGTTTTGGGACCAGAAAATAGGAAGGATTTAAAAGAAAGAAGGTAAAGGGGAGGAAACATTTTGGTGCAACAAAACAGCCTTGGCAGGGCTCAAGCTGGCCATGTGAGGCCCCATCAGCTTCTGCTTCTCCAGGAGCCGCAGCTGCTGGAACTACACGGTCCAGGTCTACCCCTCCCCCCACCAACCTCTACTTGTGCCATTCAGAGTGTGTGTGCTTGTGTGGGTAGGGGTGGTCCTGTATTCGAACCGTCAACTATATGATCCTACCCCTTCACATGATAGAGAAAGAAACTGAGCCCCAAACTAGCGGAATGAACGGAGTCTCAAGAAATCCATCTAAATAGGAGTGTTCGTATCAACCTTGGAGAATTCCCAAGATGGAGCACTTTGTCTTTTTGTCTGAGCACTAATGAAGTCTATTAGAAGACAGTAATTTCCCTAATCTTTACCTTCTGTCTCTCTCCAGTTCCACCCTCAGACAACAGCTCTGTGAGTAGAGGCTCCATGAGAGCCCATTTTTCCTCTGATGTATCAAGTACATCATTGGCACTTAAATATTTATCAGATAAATGGATTTTATACACAGACACAGAATCTGTTACGTGACGCCAGTAGCTGTAACCGTCATGGTGATGGGTGGTGGTGGTGGTGACACCCACGCTTACCTACTGACCTCCTACATGGACTCCCAGGCAGGTCCCCTTTTCTGGCCAAACCACAGTGCTGCTCTCAACCCAGGAGAAGCCAGCCCACAACGGATGACTCGACACTTTCTCCCCCTTACTTTCCTCTTAGGTCTCTAGGGTAACTTCTCCCTGACCAAAAAAGAGATTTAGCCCGATGCCTTCTAGAATTGGTCTACCACTCAATCAGAAGATCCTTGCAGCGTGTTCCATGCCTCTCTACATGCCTGACAAACACACATAACAGATACTTCCACTATAAATAACCATGGAAACCGAGTTTGAGTTTTGTCTACCATGCTTTGGGAGTTCTTCACGGATCAGTGTATCCTGGAGCAGAAGTCAGAGACAGGATTGCTTGAAAGGATGGGTGGATTTGTTTTCCCTGTTAATCACGTGTGGTACACACATTTGGGATTTATGTCATATCTCATTATACCACATTCAAATGAAAACAGAACTTCTTTAAGAGCAGTGCTGACCCAAATTAGGGGGACTCAAGACTTATAAGTGAAATTTCAAACTATGTTACCCTGTCTGGTCACTTGCCCCACCCTCTGAGAGGCAAACTCATCTAATCAGAGGTAAGGGCACCTTCCCAGGGGGGACAGAGGGCTCTCCACCAGTTTCCTGCCAACCCCACAGGGACAATCTCAATAAAAGAGAGTCTGTGATGGCAAAATGACAAAGACAGGCTCCTATACACACTCACTGCCTTTCTCTGTTCCTGCCACACCCTTCCACTAGGAAGGGAAAGTGACCTGAAGATGCAAGAAAAGAGATGACCCAGCAGTTTGAGCAGATGGGTGTGATACCGTGCCACGTCCCAGACACTAGCACCAGCCCGCCTTTGCATTCCAGCCCTGGGACAAATGTGCCAACTGCCTGGCTCAAATGGGACATTTTTAATGTTCCTTAATTCATAACTATGTAGTAGTCCCTATGATGGACTACAACCCCTCAGCTCATACCCAGGCCCCACAGCCGGCCTACTCCTGGCCAAAGGGCAAAATCATCCACACTCACAGGACGAGCCCTACTGGTTAACCCATGTGCAGCAGGTGTGATCTTCATAAAGCAGCCCAAGGAATTTGTTCTGGACTCCATCTGCTGAAGATGGTAGTCATTGTTGAGGACTCATAGTTTAGGTGCTGGTTTTCTTTGCTGATTATTTAAATCTGACAGTTTTCATCATCCAAAAGAATTCCTTTCTATTTACAAAAACTAAAATGCCAGCCTACACTTCAGCAGGTCCATTCTCCACCCTACCCCACAGAGGGATGGCTCTAAAGCCACTTTGAGGAGTAAAATTTATGGCTTATTTATAAACCTGTGCACCAATGGACATGCTCGGTTGGTCCTCAGTCACCTCCGTCTAGCCCTTCACCCAGCTGAGAGGGAGAGAGAGAGCTGCTTCTAATCCTGTGAGGTGGAAACACACCTGGAAGTCATGGCTCCCTCTGCAGAGCATCCGGACATATTTATACGTTTTGTTCCATCACAGGGCTCAGGACCAATTTTACCAGCAGTAAAATAGGATGATGTTATATGTATGCACTTTAGAATCATGGCCAAGACCACACATGTCCACAGAGAAACATGTTATTGAACCATGTGATATGGTATGTCTGAGTTTTTCCATTGGGGTTTCTTTTTTTTTTTTTTTTTCAGCTGCTAGCGCTCAGTAGCAGACAGATGGCAGTAGCTGCCAAGAAGTTAAGAAATTTTATAGGCAGACCATCAAGTTGAGAAAACAATCCATTAGCTGCCTTTTTTTTGTAACAAATTGAGAAAAGATGGCCATCATTCTCTCTCGGGGAAGACACTGAAGAAAAGAGAGAGCCTCTGGCTGGGCTGGTAGATGGGGTCTTAGATGTGGGTACCAAGCTCTGGGTGATCTCAAGGACACTCCTCTATCCACACTCCCCCCCCTCCCCCCACCACACAGTCTTCATGCAAAGTGAAGTCTAAGGAAGGAAATTTTAAGTTCCCAACTAAATGAAGCCAAAGGAGGACCCCAAAGACCATGAGAAGGCTTATCCTTTGAATATAGCCTCCATGAGGAGGGTCCATGGGTTACCTGAAATTTAGGACAGGATAACAATTTAACTGCCCCCAAAGTAATGCCCAGAGTTGGCAGATGGAGCACAACCCCTCCAAGGACCAATAAAAGGGTCCACCTCGTTGTCTTCCCACACACCCACCTTTGGCCCTAAACCTCATTAAATAGAAACACAAACCCTGGTTTCTGAACCACTGGCTGTCTTCATTAAGGATTCTCAGCTGGTTCCATAAATCTGCTCTTGGCCGTAAGAGATTTAGAATCTGGCATGGGATGGAAGCATGCTGTGGTAGAAAGAAACACACAGGCCCACTCTGGTCTGGGATTCATCTTCCAGATTCATAGCCCTGTCTATGCACGAGGGCTTGTCTCTCTCACACAACCTGTGACCCACCAGGCCTGGGGCTAACATCTGCCTGGGCATTTGTGGGAAAGGAATGGGAGCTCAATTTATGGCCCTAGAGGGCTTTCACTAGCTGATATTCCGACTTCCAAAGAAACTAGTGAGCTGCTTTCTTTCATCTGTGGATTCCATAATGGAAGGTGAGTCTCTGAGCAACAGGGAGCCCAGAGACAGAAATGGTTTGAATCATGGAGTGCGATTTAGGCCCCTTGTTCCTTTTTGACGGTGGTAGCTCAGCTGATGTGTGCCTAAGTGTGCACAGAAATATATACATGGAACTGTAAGGAAACACACCAACATGTGAACAATTATTTCTGTCTGGTGAGATTAGAGGTGATTTGTTATCATCTCCTTTATATTTTCCACATTTTCTACAGAGAGCTTTACTGTTCTAATCATAAAAAGAAAAACAAATAAATGCTATGAAGTTTTTGATTTTGAGTCTTTGTGGGGATGATAATAGTATTAATAATGTCCTACTATAGAACCAACCCAAATATGTTTTTTTTATTTTTTTATTTTTTTTTTAATATTTTTATTTTATTTCTAGGAGAGAGAGAAAGACAGCGTGAGCAGGGGAGGGTCAGAGGGAGAGGGAGATACAGACTCTGAAATAGGCTCCAGGCTCTGAGCTGACAGTCAGCACAGAGCCTGACGCAGGGCTCGAACCCACGAACCGCGAGATCGTGACCTAAGCGAAAGCCGGATGCTTAACCGACTAAGCCACCCAGGCGCCCCACCAAATATGTTTTTTAAAAGGACAAAACAAAAAGCCCCTAACACGTTAGCTTCAGGCTTCGTAATATTATTGAGGCCACAGCATGTTACACGCTAAACCCAATCCAAAGGCCTTCCATCATCGAGTACGTATGGAAGGCCTGCATGCTATGGAGCAGCTATGAGCTCAGAAACCAAGGGGAGAGCCAAAGACCCTGCCCTCAAGTAGGGCACACAGTCGTTGGAAACATCAGTGACAACAACACGGCAGAGAAGGGGGCATACGGGGCTCTGAGTGCCCATGATGGACCCGAGATAGGGAAGGGACAGTGCAGGCCAGGTGGGAGGTGGAGGGTAACAGGTGGACAGGGCCTGGGTGGTGAAGGGTCAGTTACAGGGTTTACACCTAATCCTGCAGGCAGGGGGAAGCCGCTGGCAGGGAAATATTAGGACCAAAGTTGTGTTTTAGAAGACTTTCCCAATAGCAGAGGTGAGGGTAGTATTTCAGGGAGGTGAGGGATGCCAGGTGACAGATGGTGAGGGCCCCCACTAGAGGGACCTGGGATGGAGGGAAGGAGGGGAGAAGATTCAAGGAACAGCTAAGGGTCAGAGCCAATAAAGCAGGTGTGAGATGAGGAGGAGAAAGGAGCCAGGGGGACCTGGACAAGGGAGAAGTGGAGAAGGGGCTGGCTCTGTGTTCAGTGGACGGGGCTGGGGACAGCTGAAGTCACATGACTTCAGCTCAGGTCATGCTCTTGCAGTTTATGGGTTCAAATCCCATGTCAGGCTCTGTGCTGGCAGCTTAGAGCCTGGGGCCTGCTTCGTATTCTGTCTCCTTCTCTCTCTGCCTCTCTCCCTCTCACTTTATGTCCCTCAAAAATGAATAAATGTTAAAAAACTGTTTTAAAAAACAAGGTAAGTTCAGGGTCTGCCCTGTCTTGGGCAAGTTCATGGGTGCCTTTTTTTTTTTTTTTGCCTCTGTTAAAGCACATTCCACCCCTAATCTTTGTATACTTACTATTCTAAAAATGATGTTTCCTCAAGTGGGGAGTCTGCACAATTGTTCACACTCAATTCTGTTTCGAACATGTTAAAAATGGAAGCCTGCCTACAGTGGGCATCTTTGCAACAGTGGGTGGGGACCACTTACCCCTTTTAGTGTCAACAGCGGTGACGGCCTGAATCAGAAGAGGGGCATTGGACTCTGAGTACTCCACAAAGACCAGCAGCAGCTTCAGGGCTGTCTTCACCACCAGGCGGAACTGTGCAGAAAAGAGAAAACCAACGTGTCACTGCAGACGGTCTGCATACACCCAAAGGCACGCTGGCACCCAGTGCTTGCTCTGGCCGGGGGAACTCTTCCCTGAGCACACAGATGCCTTTGCTGGATACCTCAGAAACAGGAGTTAGTGTTATGCCCACTGCACAGATCAGGAAACTGAGGCACGGATTACCCTGCCTAACCCAGAAACAGAATCAGAATTTGAACCCAAAGCCTCTGGCTCCAGAGCCCATAGCCTGTGGTCTCTCAACCATCAAGGTAGCACTTGCCAAGTCTGTTGCTTCACACTATCCAGACTGGAACACTGCAAGGTAGGAATGATCACAATGCTCGTTTTTCTGGTAAGGAAGTGGACCCAGGAGGATAAAGGACTTGCCCAAAGCCATACCACCTAGCTGAGGCAACTGGGAATCTGAACCATCCTGCTGGGCCCAGGGCACAGCACTAGTGAGGAGCCACCAACAGCCTGGGAGGCCTTCCCTGTACAGGTCACAGGTCACCCACCCAGAGAAATTCCCAAACCTTCCAGCTGAAGATCAGCCAGCCCTGGGGGCTACCTGTGGCAGCCTGGGCTGGGGGAGGGGAGGGTCCATGTCACCTCCCTCCCAATCCCCTGGGGGCTGCTGCTGCAACTCATCATCTATAGTCCCCCTACCCTGAGCCTCGCTTCCTTCCAAGAACCTCCTCCTAAAGGAATTCACCCACCAACTCTCTCCTGGAAATGGGTTCAAATCACACATCTAAGAAACAAGGAGCCCATCTTGGGCTATCCCCACCCACTTGCTTGGCAGGGCCCCACCCTCAGAGAGTAATATTTTCAAGGGGAGGGGGGTTTATCTGCAGTGTTTCCAGAGGACCTGGAACTGCATTTGGCATTGGGTGGGCTCTGCAATGCTTGCTCAATGAATGAATGAATCAGTTAATGACCAGTAAATCCCTGACCCCTCAACTCTATCACCTTGGTTGTGCAGAATCAGCTTCAGGTCCTCCATTTGCAGCACAAGGAAGACCCAGGGTCGTCTGGGGGCAACAGCTCACATTAATATACTAGGGTCCCATGTAGATCTTACAAGGAACTTGGAACATCCATCGTGCACTCCAGCACATGGTGTAAATTACCCTTCTTAGGATTGCCGGTGGCCTCCATGTTGTTAAATCTGATGGTTACTTCTCTGCTCATTTCAACCCCTAATGGCATATGACACAATTGCTCCCTCCAAGAACCATTTCCTCTCACCATGGCCAATCTCAGTCTCTCACCTGAGTGGCCGCTCCCTTGCTGGCTCCTTCTAGAGTGCTCAACCTCTAGGTGGGGGAAGGCTCAGAGTTCACTCCTGCATTCTTTCCTTTTCTTTCCATACACTCCCTCTAGGTAAGCTCATCTAGTCTCTTGGTTTTAAATTCTGTCTATGACTTGACGCTAACTGTTGCACTCTAGTCCTGACCAAACTCCTGGGCTCTGGCATCGCTACTCATATGCTAACAAGCACCTCAAATTCAGGTGGCCAAAAGAGAGCCCTTGATCTCATGTAGGCTCATTCCATCCCACCTGCTCCCTCCACTCCCCACGTCAGCTCGAGGTGCCACCACCCACTGAGTGGCCAGTGCAGGTAACTTGGTACTTCTCTCACGCCATTCCCACAGCAGATCCACCCACCAGTGCTGTCAGATCTCCTCTTAAGAGCTTCCCTGAATCCATCTACCTCTCCATCACACTGTCCATCCTGGCCCACTGTAAGAGCCTCTTAAGTACTTCCAGAAGGCTCCCCAGCTTCCCCAATGTCCGAATGGATAAAATTTAGCTTCGGTGACCACCACACTCTCAACCCTCCCCCCTGACCACTGAGCTCAGGATGGAATCCACTCCCACAGCCTTCATATCTCGGCCCACCCATGACTCTCTTTCCTGCCCAGTGTGCTCCCTCCATCTACCTTTCTGCAGTCATGTGATGATGTGTTTTTAACATACTAAAGCTTGCTCATGCTTCGAGGACTTCTCAGGGGCTATTTTCTGCCTGAAACCAGTCACCACAGAACTGGCCTTTCCTTAGACTTCAGGTCTGAAAAATTTCCCTTCATGGGATATGCCTTCCTAATTCCTTCATCTAAAGGGACTCCTTGGTCACTTTCCCCTCAGTGCTTTATATTCTTCACATCCTTTACCATGACCTCAAATTGTTACATATGCACCTGACCTTCCTCTGCTGCCCCCAACTAGGACATAAGCTACCTGGTAGCAGAGGTGTTTTAGTGACACACCAGAAACAGCCTCTGTCCCAGAGTAGCTGATGGGTCAGGACTGCACTTGAGGCTTGTTCTTCAAATGCATCCCCCTTAGGTCACGAGGAGCACACACCTTGCCCCAAGCCTCCATCCTCCACACCAGCCTAGTTCTCGGCAATGTGGGTCTCGGACCAATGTGGGGGTGGGGGTCCACAATGGTCCGAATGAAAAGCATTGCCTTGGGCTTCCGTTCTCACCGTTACAGCCTTACCACACTGAACACTTAATTCTTTAGAGGTCTTTGAACTCTTTACAGGGTTTTTACTTTCATAACTTGAGTCCTCACATTCAGTCCTCTGCTCCTGGACTAGCAACAGACTGAATTCCAGGGTATTTTTTTTCAACCACAAAGCTGGGGGTAGAAGAGGAAGGCAAGGCCTAATGAACTGTGCTATCTTTGTATGTTTAGAGCTATAGACATTTCTTCAAGTAAATAAAACAACCTAGCAAGCCCAGGCCACTTCCTCAGTGGGCGGCCTATTATTAAGGAGATTAAGCCTTCTCAGTGCCTTCCTGGGCAAGATCCTGGCTCCCCTCGCCCCACTCCCATCCCACAGGAGCCCTCTCACATCCCTCTCATCAAGGTTCCTCCTGAGCATCTCTGTGGTCACAAGATCTTGGCCAACACAGTCCCAGGGACTCAGAACCCATTAGCTACTCTCCCCCATGAAGCCTATTTTTAAAAAAAACCACTGTTTTCTAGCAAAGTCTTTTTTTTTTTTTTATTGGTCTCAACATGTCTATTCATGTCTGCTTCTCCTTTGCTATAAAGGCTCTGTTTAGAGTTCTTTTGGCCTTGTATTTTTATTTAAAAAAAAAAAAATCCCAAACTGTTCTGATTCATGATTTTAGGCTTCTATGAATTTGGCTTCTATTGAGCCTGAGTGTGTATTTACGTGTGTTTGGAAGCCTTACTATGTGAAATTAATACCAAACATGTTTGATAGTTAAACTACTTTAGGAAAAAAGCAGAATGTGAGTTTATGGAAACACACGGTACTAATCGCAAGCATGTCCTAACTAATCACCAAGTACGTCCGGCACGACTCCTCCCCAGAAATACCTTATTAGCATCACTGCAGAGACTTGAAAGTAATAAAAGCACATTACTTTAAAAGGTTTCTACATCAACCCTTATTTATCCAGAAATCATTTAATTTGATGCCCACAAGTATCTGGAATACAGTCAAAACCCTCCAAAGCTTTGGAACAGCCACAGTGGAGGCCACACACCCATCCGTCCAAGTCCAAACACGCTGCTCATCTCAAAGCTCTTAAAAACCCACTCCTGGCTCCACTGCACTTATCTTGGACACATTTTAATAGAAACGGTTATGGGAAAGGCCAGCCCATATCCACTGGGAAGGGAAAAACCACAGGACAGGGACAGGTAAGGAGAAGCGGGCCCAGCATGGCGGCAAGAGCAAGGACCACGAATGAGGAAGGTGGGAACAGGTGACACACACACCACACATGGCTCAGCCACTGACGGCCCCTCACAGGGACAAGGCGGTGTCCCTGCAACCTGAGCTACTGGATTTTAGCTCTGCCTGTTGCTCCTTTGTGTGCTGATGACACGTCCCAATGCAGTGACTTACAGCCTCCAGCACTTGTCCATCTGTCTAAGAATGAAGGAAAATCAGTAAGAATTGATTCTCCTTCTGAAGGTACACCAATCACATGAGAAACTGAAGCAAGAAGCCCTGAAACAGTTAAATGAATACAGGGCAAAAGGGAGTCCATCTCAGAAGCAGCAGGTCAAAGACAAATGGGCAAGTTCCTTGCATCTGAGGATCAGAGGGGCCACCCGCTAAGGCTACCACAGAAGAAATTCAGAACCTGGATGGTGGTGGAATAGGCTGACCCCATTTAAGGTCCTCCCTGCCCCAAGATGCTGTGCTGCTTCCTTCGACAATGTTGAGTGCTTTCCAGATGCCCAGCACCTGTGAGGATAGTTAGAAAGCCATGGCCCTGCCTTCAAGGAGATGGTCATCTCACTGCCGAGAGAAGACTCGGAATATGTCCATACCCACATGATTGGATCTTATCTGTGCTACAGGCCCTCAGAGCCAGGCTGCTGAGGACAGAGAGCACTTGCCAGGAGACAGCCCTTTACAGCAGGGAGGGAGAGTCAGAAGAACAGGCTCGGATCTGATCCAGCCGCCTGTGGGCTTCCGCGCAATGCAAGAGCTGTATGTCAGCCTTTGGGATCATGCTCCCACGAATAATCCCAGTTCCTTAGGGCTAGAGGAAACACACCGGGGGTCTAGATTCAGCCTTTGAGCTACACGTTGCCTACATTTTCTGTAATTACATGCTAGGGGAGCCTAATATTCTATTTTAACACTGTCCATTATAATAAATTATGCTTCATATTGCTTTCAAACACGTAGCTAAATCATAGTATTTAACAGGACTCTAGACAACCCCTTTGTTACGAGGGCAGGAGAACAGGCAGCCAGCTGTGAACTGTGCTTCCCCTAAGTATTTAGCACACCTTGGGGGCAACTGGGCGGAGGTTTACTTTCAGCGACAATGATCATCTTGCACTCTGTTCTTACTCAGCATAAAATAGAGGCCATGAACCTTCAGGGGAACAGAGATGCCTTTTGACCCAGGGATGTAACATCTGTCAGGTCAAGCCTCTGTCTGGGGATCAAGCCTCCGGGGTCCATAAACATGTTGGGGATCTAATGTCACCTCCATGCCAGGAAGCTGGGCCTCGGAGAGGAGTGGCAGGATACTGTTGAAATAGGACCTTTACCTTTTTTAATTTTCTGGACCAACCCACAGAGAGGGTGCGGAGTCAGCCAGCACAGAACCCGGGCGACTGGGTTTTAGATACAGTATAACTACCAGATGTATGGAAAAAGCATAAAAGCCAGTTTCTCAATAATTTTGCACAGTAGAGCAAACTGGAACTCCTGTCATGTTTTATTGTACTTAGAGAAACACAAGAACTATACTTAGAAGGTCAAATATGCTGCTTATTAAGTAGAAATAAAAGTATTCCAAAAAAAATTTCCAAATTCCTACTCGTCTTCTAAAACTTCAACAACCATAAAAAGAAAACAATTTCTAAACCTCAGGATTTAAATTACAAAGGGGTTAGAAAAACATGCTTCATTCTGTTTGTTTCATTTTCCACTAAAAAGCATAAATATATGTTCTAGAAGTGGATGCTGGTTATTAAAACTGAATTAGAAATTGGTAAGATAACTTGAGTTATAAAGCTTTTCCACATTGGTTACCAGGTTACCAGAAGTAAGAATATATAGACTATTTTAACAACAAGAAAGAATCAAGCAAGTTAAGATACTTTCAAGTCTTTCACACGTAAATACTTTATTCCAGTGGCATATCCTTGAGCTCAGAATTGGCCCCAAAGCCTTTGTAACTGGTTATCAAACAGTCCAACAGATACCTCTGACCCTGAATCTGTCCCTTTCTAAAATGTCATCTGCAAAATGAACTGGGTCTTGTCAAAAATGAAGTGTGGGCCCAGACAGATTACCTGAGTACAGAACTCTGGGCTGTGGTTTTGCAGGTACCTGGCACAGGAGGAGGCATGTAGAGACCAGGGCTGGCGCACCTGCCCAGACAGGAAGTCTCACCTGTACCAAATCCACATGCTATGGCCTCCGGGCCTGATGGCTAACCTCTGTATGACCTGATGGAATTTGCAGAAAGGGAACCAAACTACATTTGTGATTCATGTAGTAGCCAGGTGTGAGTCTGGGAACCTGGTAAGTGTTTATGAGTTAATGGAGAGGAAATCTTTCAGGATGTAACACACAGCAGAATATTCAGAAGTAATTAAGTATCAAAACAATAAAAAATGCTACCAGTGAACATTTTCTTTCGTTTGAGATAAACTTCTGGGGCTTAGCAGGAAGTTTCTTTAGAGAGCAATGAATAAAAGTGGACAAGGCCAGAAAGCACCCCCTTTGCTAACTCTCAGGATACACAATGGAATTATGAAGAGTTAGTTGATAAGAGGGAACATATATCCACTGTTATTGTTAACTAAGGAATACCAAAACCTCCACACTAAACTACTGCCTTAAAGAACACCCTGGTAATATCTGCCAAATGAAGGGGGGACATCAACACGGTTGATACTTGTCCAGTTAGTGACATCCCCATTCTCAGAGGCAAAATCTCATGTTCTAGAAGGCTGCATAACTTGTCACACAACTAATTTCTGAAAGACATCAAAGGAAAACACAAAGGCCAATCCGATTCTCTCTGCTATCCTATGGGGAGCCCCATCTTTCTCTCTGGTGCAAACACGTAAGCCTTGGGGAAATGCTACAAATGTTCTCTCATGAGTCATAATCAAAATTAAAGATTTTTCCTAAGTAAATAATCAGCCCTGGAAACCTGGCTGAGGANAGATGGAGGGAGGCTGTGGGGAGCGGGGTTCACAGTACTAGTATAAAAGCAAACCTGAGTTGACAGAGCCAGGCCCAGGCTGGCTCCTGGAAGCCTATGCTTCCTCTCATTCTCCTGCCCATCCAACTCTCCTAGAGTGGTGCTTCCCCAGCAACAGCACATTGGTGGCTCTGGGGTGTTTCCATCACTCCCAAATATTCTCCTGTCTTAGAATCACCCATCCCTAGCCTCTCCAAATGCTAGAACACAGCTGCTAGTCCTGACCAAATGCCCTAAAAGGGCAGAGGGGTCAAAGCCCAACTCCGCTCCTGTTTCTCTTGCTCATGGGGATCTTGCTTGTGGAAATCAGTGAGCTACTATTCCAGGTTATCAATAAGCCTCTTTAGAATTATGGTTCCCTCCACAAATCAGCTCCCTGATGCTGATCACCTCAAAGTGGATTAAAGAAACTGCTGTCCAGTGCTGTGGCTGGAGAGCCATTCGGGACCATAGGGTCCTCTCAGCATGCTGGCTGCCGTAAGATCTGGTCTCTCTCCCTGACATCTTCCTAAAATAAGAACGAGTAAAACTATGTCTTCTCTTTTTTGTCTTTTTCTTGTTCTGATATTATCCTCATATGGGCATCCAAGAGATCCTACAGGTGAGAATGAGTTTTCTAGCTGTATTTATCCAAAAAAACAGAAGGACAGCAATAGCCCTAAGGGAAAGATAGCCCTTGGTGCCCACTATCTCTCTAACGCAAATATTACTTGAACATTCCATTAAAACTTGTAGAAATTTTTAAAATCTTACCTAATGCAACAATGATAAACACAGAAAAACATTCAAACATAACCTCATTCACTAAACATGTTTACATGAAGTTAGTAACAAAGCTCTTTAAATACTATAATATCAAACAATTTGATTAACAAGAGAAAAGTCAAATGAATTTAGTACATTTCTATAACTATTACATAGGCATTTAATGTTTTTAAAATAGTATGACACATGGGGCGCCTGGGTGGCTTAGTCGGTTAGGCGTCCGACTTCCGCTTAGGTCATGATNTGTACAAAGTTAATCCTTAAATCTATATAGAAGTATTTCAGGTGATTCCCCCTCTTTTTTGTATTTCTAAAGTTTTATACAAAGAGAGTATATACTCTTATGATCATAAAAATTCAGTCAAAGTTTTACAAACCCTAAGTCCTCACACCTGCTGTCAAGAAACTAAGCAATCAACAGGGGTGCCTGGGTGGGTCAGTCCGTTAAGCTTCCAATTCTTGATTTAGGCTCAGGTCATGATCTCATGTTTCATGAGTTCAAGTCCCACTTGGGATTCACTCTCTGCCTCTCTCTCCCTCTCAAAAATAAACAAACTTAAAAAAAAAAAAAAAGAAACAAAGCAATCAAAAGACAGATTTAACAACTTTGGAATTCTATAATGCACAATTATCAATATGTAAAAAAAAAAAAACATCTTTGGTGGAAAAGGGGGACAACGTGCATGAACCAATGGGAAATGTCGGTGGAAGGAAACTAGAAAGAGTCAGATGGAAATGCTATAAACAAAAAGCACTGTTAAAGGGAAAAAGAATGAAAAAGAATGTATTTCACAAGTTCATCAGGAAGACTTGACACAGCAGAGCAGAGACAACAGAAACTGCCCAAAATGCAACAGAGGGAAAGAGAGCGAATCAGTTTTAACCACACAAAGCATATTTTGATGTCAATCACAGGCAACACTTTAAATCCTGAAACTTTCCCTTCCCAGACAGAAGCCAGATGCAAGAACACCTCAACAAGCATCCTACTAAAGGGAAAATGATTCTAAGCAAGGCGCACAATCTCAATCTCAACTTCCTCGTGTCAAGCTCCAAAGCAGCAGAAATTAAAAATCATGGAAAACTATGCACTTCAAACAACAGCACATCTGACGTTCCACTGGAGTGGTAACAGGAATTCAAATAACATCTTACAAACATGGAAACTCTTAGTTATTGCATTTGAACATATAAATTAACATACTCCTGCGTAATACTTGTAAGAATAAGTGAGCAGAATATATGATGTTTTGAGAAGTTATAATACAGGCATCTCACACAAGGTAAAATTCACATCCCAAATTTCAGAAGGATTATAGATGAAGTTGAAAATTTATACCCTACACTTTATTATACCTTCCAACTGATGCCGCCTGGCAACATGCTCCAAAGGCTTTCTGGATGAAAGTCTCATAAGCACTTAGAGGGGAAAGAGAGTGAGAGAGTGAGAGACAGACAGACAGACCTGGGACCAGCAGTTTCCAAGTAAGCAGGTTCTGGCAAGCTGAGCCCATCTCCTTCTTTCTTTCTTTCTTTATTTTATTTTATTTATTTCTGAGAGAGAGAGACAGCAGGAACAGGGAAGGGTGACACAGAATCCGAAACAGGCTCCAGGCTCTGAGCTACCTGTCAGCACAGAGCCCGACGCGGGGCTCGAAACCACGAACCATGAGATCATGACCTGAGCCAAAGTTGGTCACCCAACCGACTGAGCCACCCAGGCACCTCAACCCATCTCCTTCTTTAAACAGGCGGTTGGGTGGTGCCTGGGTGGCTCAGTCGGTTGAGCATCCGACTTCAGCTCAGGTCATGACCTCGCAGTTCATGGGTTCGAGCTCTACATCAGGCTCTATGCTAGCAGGTAAGAGAGTGCTTCAGATTCTGTGTCTACCTCTCCTGCTATGTTCTTTCTCCCTCTCTCTCTCAAAAATAAAGACTAAAAATAAAAAATTTAAAAAAAAATAAACAGGAGGTTGGTAGAGTTCAGGGAAAAGAGATGCTGACTTATAACACCCGACACCAGTGTGCAAATATAATGCTCAGTGTTCTACCTATTCCTCACTATTATTATCCCTATTTTATAGATTATTATCCGCATTCTATAGATGAAAAAACAATCCACCCAAAGAATCACACAAGTGTACTTCGTCTCAGAGCTCCGCACTTAACAGCAGATGCAGCATATGTTGACTTTCACCTTGGAACTCAATGAAGAAATGAGGCTGGATGATCAGGGTTCAGCGTCTTCCCACTAGCTGCACCAAAATGGTCTAAAAACGACAATCTGTCAGCCTGCACACTGCACTGGCTTCTGCATTCCTTGCCTGTATCGACATTTTGGGTAATGACAGAGAAGCTCTCCTCATTAAATTTGTGTCAAATAAAACTAGGACTAACAGTTAACACGATGAATGGCCGAAGCAAAATGCAAAATCATCTCAAGACTGGAACTCTGACCGATATCCATGGGGAAAATAATGCAAAGCTCTGCATTTAGGTGTATATCAATCACAGAGATGCAGAACGGAAGAAACTGGCAAATATGGATGTCTAAAAAACAAACAAACAAACAAAAAACCTCTGGGAAGTTTAGTGCATTATCAGTCTGATTTGAGCCAGCACCCAGGGCTGCGGCTGAAAAGCCTCATCAATACAAAGTGGGATCTGTGGAAGAAGGATGCTATTCCCAGTATGATGAGGGACTGCAAATTATGTCGCCAAGGACTATCTGTGGCAGCAGTCAAGCTTAGCTTGGACAGGGGACATGCTGAGTGCCTTATAAAACTCCAAGAGCTTTCAAGGGGAAGCGAGCTTGTGCTGCTCCAGAAAGCAGTGCGCGGTGTCTGCTCAACGCAACAAGAGGCAGCCCTGGAGAACCCATAAGGAGGCAGGGTTTGTTTAATGTCAGGGGGGTGGATACGAGTCCCAGGAAGGAAGGCCTCCCACCACTTCCCGGACCCAACAACAGCCCTCCCTCTGCCTCTAGAAGGATCAGGAATGTGGCTGGTGACATCGTTAACAAGACCTCGCCCATCTCCTCAAGGCCAGGATTCTATTTTATATCATGTGACCCAAAAAGAGCTCCAGGTCTCACTCACAGGTGGGGCATCTGCAGGGATCAGAGGGCACGCCAAGGACTTGAGACCAAAGGGTGCACTCAACGTCCTCCCCTCTTCCTGGAGCAAATGGCACCGTGGAGGCACTGGCTTAGGTGTCCTCGTGGACACTGCCTCCACCTCAAAACCAGCATGCCAAAGCTCTCCTGCCAACGAATCTCAGGGTCCAACTTCTCTGTTCCTGCCAGAGGCAATGCCAGACTCCTAGCTGCTCTGATTCAAAATCGTGACTCTATCTTTGATTCCTGCTTCTCCTTATCCACATCCGGAAACCCAAACCTATCAGGCTTTTCCTCGAGACGTCTCCATATCTCCACTGTTCTGCTTCCCCTGCAACTTGTGACCAGGTGTCACCACCTCACCACTCTGCTACTGTGCAAGCATGTCTACCTCCAAACAAGCACAAAGGAAGGCCAGAGGTCTGTGATCCGCAACCTGGGGCACAGCTGAAAAAAATTCCATGGTGGGGGTGAGGGGGGACAGGAAAAGAGAGAGAGGAGACTGAACCAAGGTGGATGGCAATCCAGAGAGGGATGATTCCATGCCTGCAGCAGAGGTATCCCTGGAGAACCCACAGGAGGTGGGGAACCTCGGGCCTCCCCCATAGGCAAGAAGGTGATCTGTAAAAAGAGACACTCTTTCTGTGTTAGAGGGATGGAAGGCCATGCTTTACAGCACAAGCTGAATCATTTCACCCCAATTTATTAGACTTCTGGCTGTGGGAGAAGTCGGGAGACGGGCATCTGCTTCCAACCTCTGACTGCAGACTTTAAAGATGGGCTTTTGTAAATAAAATGAAACACAGTATTGAAAACACTTTTTTCCTTTCTTTTTAAAAAAGTAATTATTTGGCTGCAAATGCATCATTTTCTCCTCTGGCTAGGAGTCTCAAATATCTGCAAATATGCATTGCATAATGACCCACTGGCAGGCTGCAAGATCACATCTTGTTGCCTTTCATGGAAGGAAAACGAACAATTATGAAAACGGAATGACAAAGTTTCTCTAATCCAAGATTTCATTTATTGACTCTGTGCCTGTTTAAGGCTAAAACAATACGATTTCAAGGTAAACCTTTTAGATTCCAAGAAATTGGACTGTTAGTCAAAAGAAAACCCTAGGACCTCTGGCTTTCTGGACTTCTTAATTTGAACTTGAAAAAGCTATGCGTAAGGAGGGGACAGAGGCTCCCTTCCCAAAACCTAAGGGTTTCAGTCTGTGCACCCATGCTTCTTGCAGATACTTCACTATCCAGACATGGGGGTAAGGGGGGATGTTAGGGGCCTCCGTTGCTGGTTTTGCAAATAAGAGCAGATCTCATTAGAACTACATGGAAAATCAATCTGCTGGCTGCTGTCACTGCTGACTTCCAGCCACCAGCCTGGAGCTGAACACACCCTGCAGAACAGAGCAAGTCCTGTATGTGACACCACAGTGGGTGGACCTAGGCAGGTCACCCATGGTCCCGTTTCTCACAACACTGTAAGCTCCAAGGCTCAGGCTGACCATTGGCTCTATTTTCTTGTCCTCACAGGGACTGGCTCAGTGTGGAGCACAGGGGCTGGAGACTACCATGGACCCTCCTTTGGGCAATCAAAGATGGAGGAAAAACCAGCACTGATTTAGTACAGATGCCCCATGTGGCTGGGGAGAGAAACACCCCACCTCTGACAGAGGCCTCAGGGAGAGAAGCCCAGGGTCACGAACACTGTCTGCTGGACAGAGAAAGGAGGCTGGGATAGAATAATTCCTACAAACCCATCTTTGAAGACTTCTGATTTTTAGGATTTCTCCATGTTACATAGAAATGCAATAAGGAGGTTCCATTTCATTTGCTTCTCTTAAAAGAATGATTCCAAAGAAAACTCAACAGGATGGTATTGCAACACCAAGGACTCTGAGTCCTTCCCTCCCTTCTACTGAGCAGAGAAATGACCACTGTGGGGACTGTTTCCTCCTTCTCTTCTCCTTTTTCTTTTTCTCCCCTGGGGTCTCTCATCTCACGTTTCCCCATCTCCCTGTCTTCCCTCCGTGTATTTCCCTCTATATCCTTGCTTCTTCCTCCCGACCCACCACCTAGATCTTGCCCTTGCTCTATGACCTTCTTGCTGATAAGCTAAAAGACTGTCACTTTTCCTACTATGTTAGATTTTATTTCCTTTTAGAAATAGGGCTGGCTATTGGTGTTTTATCGACTATAGTAAAGCTACAAGGATTTCTTTATTTGTCGATAACATGTACCAGAAGTCATTTCTATTGCAGCATCTCCTCCCCTCTCCCTAGACTGTGGGGTCCTCAAGACCATCCAAAGAGCTTGGGAAGGGAGCAGCTTTCAAATGAACACGAAGCTTGGGGAGGGTTCCCAGCATAAGGAAAAAACAGAGAACACTGAAACAAGATATGAGATAGAAATCTTCCCTCAGCCTGGCGAAATCAACCTAGTAAAGCCAGCATTTCATTCAGCATCTAAGGTCACCTACAGCAGTTTGTAAATAGAGTCATTTCCATTTTCCATAGAAAAAAAGCCAAAAACTGGGGCGAGGGAGAGATTGAGAGACAGACAAAATTATCAGTCTTCTAAGAGAAACCATGGCTATTTCTACTATGAAATGGGGGGAAATCGATCATCAATAATATGAGGAAAAGGAAAACTGAGAGGGAGATGTAAGGGTCAACCAAGGATATGGGACACAATGAGTACTGTGCATCAGTGCCATCCATAGAGAAAAGGCCCTTCTCACGACACAAGGGCACCATCATCAGGATGACAGTCTGCAAGGACGATAAACCTCAAATGGAATCTCTCCTCGACACAAAGTCAAATCAGGGCTGACCGTCCCTGCAGCAACCCCAGAGTCTTTGGGAAGCAGGTAACAGGAGAGGTCTGGCCAAGAGAGAAGACACCACCATGAGCATATCGCTAGTGCACAGCAGCCTTGATAGGCTTGCCAAAGTGGGGTGGCAGTGAGGACAGGGATGGGAGCAGTTTGGGCTGATCACGGGCTCTCCGGACGCCCCCCAGAATATTATGTTGACTCTGTGACCTGTGTAAGTCAGGTTCAAGTCCCCCGTGCAGACCCTTTAGATGCCCCGCTGCCTGATCTCGTTGCCCACTACCGTCAATTTCATCTCCTCCACACTGCCCCTCCCCATCCTCACCCCAAAAGCTGACGACACTCCAGCCTCGGTTCACTCACACCTGCGCAGGACAGGATCCTCATCTTACTCCTCCTCACCCCCCCTCCAAACGGCCTCTCTCATGGCCCCCACTGAGGTTGCAGGGAAGACCACGCCAGGCTTGCCCAGCGTGCGGTACACCTCAAGGGATAGGGTTAATCTGCCCCCTTGGCGGGGCACTCCCAGGGCGTGGGATCAAGTCGTGTTGGATCAAGTCATCACATGCCAAGATCCATGGGAGAAATTAGAGGATTCTCCCAACTAAGCACTCTCTTCTCAATTGCAAAATGAGGATGATGCTCTTTACCTCATCACGGTCTCAGTGGATTAAAGGAGGTGTAATGCTTACAGAACACCTACTGTGGTGTCTGGGGCCTGGTCAATCTTTACTAAATGTTAAATTACTTCTATAACTGATGGTAGAGTTGAAAGGGGGTCTCAAATTCCTTCAACTGCATATAAAAATATGCACATACCTATGCACAACACACAAATGTGTCCTGACGTCATTGAACATAAGTGAGCATGAAATGGAACAGGTAAGATTGATACCGTATCTATGGTACAATTTTTAAGTTAAACACTAAAAACTAGAGGTGCCAAAAGCATCTGATTAAAGCTTAAAAGAAGAAAACATAAAATGCATTAAAAATTCATAAGCTTTTTGCAATTTGAATGTATTTTAAAATCTGTAAAACAGTCCTCTTCACTTATCCTGTTACAAGGCTGGAACCAAGCTGAATAGACTTCCTTTTCACAAAACCATCTCAGAGAGAACAAAAAGAAAGGTGTGTGATACGCAAACCGAATAAAAGTTCAGCTATAACCTTCTCTTACCTTTGACCCAATGAGAGTGTACAGCCACTGAATGGTTTCATTGTGGTTTATTACTCCATTCATCCCATCCACATACAACATAATCTGGCCCAAAGCTACAGAAGAGAGGAGAAAAAAGGAGGAGACGTTACGGTTTTATATGGAATCTTCAGTGATCATAACGTCAGTTGAGATTTTCATATTTTAAGTACATACAGTGTGTTATGAATCAAATCTGAAGAGATTTCCTGAGCTCTGAAATTAGCTAAATCTCTTCTCAGAGAGAAAGTGTTGACCATGGCAGAGGAAGCAAGGGCTATTCCTGGTGTCTAGAAGATGCAATTAAGGTACCAAATCCAGTGATTGTTGTTTCTGTGTGTCCTGATGTATAAATGCATGTTTGTATGTTTCTATATCTGTGTGCCATCCCAGACAGGGCAACCATATCCCCGGGATGGTGTCTGGATTGCGGCCTCCCTCAGGGGCCAAGAGGCAAAATCAGGTTTTGAAAAGCAACCTGACAGGTCTCAGATGCTATGAACCATCCTGAACTAATATAATTTTAATCCTTAAGGTAAGAGATAAATACATATTTTATGATTTGTAATTCCATTAAAAGACTATTCAGATTCTTTGAAATGTCAGAAAGCCTGAAAAAAATAAGTTTTCAGATGCCAAGTCCCAAATGCTTAGTTAAGGAAAAGACAGTCATCGCATATTATCATTATTCATCAGAAAGAAAACACAGGCCATATTGTTACCTTTAAAAAAAAAACAATTATTAACTCTAATTCTTCAGTTCCCTTCATATCAAAATCACTTGGATTCTAGATAATGAACAAACAAGTTACATATGCGACATAAATAGACTTCCTTAAATCATGTGTGACCTCCTAAATCTTTTTTCACCCACCATTACCTGGCACAGGATTGATGTTTTTAGGCAACACTTTTTTCATGGTCACAGTAGGACACCTCATTTTAGAAAATTGGAAAATACAGAAGAATGAAGTGAAAATAATTCAATAATGCCACAATTTAAGGCTAGCCACTCTTAATATATGGATATATATTCTTTTATTCGTCAAACATGCACACACACACGTTTATATGTAGGTTGTAGGAAAATGGGGCTGAATGGAAGCAGTGAAACATAAAATAGGGAGTATACACTAATTCCAAGCATAAAAATACATACATGATGTTAAGAAGTACTTATTTTCCTAGCCAACAAAAGATCAAATAAAACCACATAGATATCGTGAGAAAAAGGATGCTCCTAAATATGCAAAAACTTAAGCTTTTGTTTAAAAAACTGAATATATCCTTGACACAACACTGCGGTTTTTTTTAAAATAACAGATTACTATTCCATTTAATGGTGCAACACTGGAGATAGTCCTATTAAAATCCAGAAAATTAAAAGATGGTGTCCACTAAGCCCCATGATTATTTAGCCCTATTACAGAATTTCAGGCAATGAGGGGTAGGATGGTTGGAAAGGAATACATAATGTTGTCATTCTTTGCAAGAAATATAGACCCAATTAAAAATTCATCCCCAGAATTTACAACGAAGAGATCACAATTACAACCACTTTATCATCTTCATGAGAAAGAAGTATGTAACGTATAAAGAAAATCAAAGTTTAATGTAAAGAAATAATAAATGGCCATATGATAGCAAGTATGATAAAGGTTTTGATGATTTACTGTATAAACAATTCATACAAATTGATAAGAAAATGCTAAATACCGAGAGAAAAAAGTCAAAAGCATTTCGTAAGAGAGACAGCAAGCTGGTTTACAATAACACATCAATTTGTCCATCATCACTATAATAAAAGAATTAAAAAGATAATGAGGTAACGTTTTCTGTTAAATCAGCAGAGGTATTTTTTGAAAGAAATAATTAGGTATCAAATGCTTGAGAGGTTCAACAAGTAACCTCACACATTCCGGGTGGCAAGGCAAACTGGTACAAATCCTTTAACAAGGTTATTTAGTGCTGTAATTGCTTTAAAAATAATTTCTATTTATTTAATGCCCACTGTGTGCCAAGGTCTGAGGGGGCACTTTAGGTGTTACTCCCATTTGACAGAGAAAAGAAAACCCAAGTCTCTGAAAAGTACAAGAATGTACTCTAAAAACCCCATTGATACCGGGTGGGGATGGGAGGGGTGGGAATCGGTCAGTCAGTTAAGTGTTAAGTCACTTCAGCTCAGGTCATGATCCCATGCTGGTGGGTCCGAGCTCCCTGTTGACTCTGTGCTGAGAGCTCAGAGCCTGATGCCTGCTTTGGATTCTGTGTCTCCCTCGCTTTCTGCACTTCCCCAACTCGTGCTGTCTCGCTCTCTCCCTCAAAAATAAACAAACATTACACACACACACACACACACACACACACACACACACACGACCACCACTGATACCAAGGGGTGGAGCCCACCTCCAGCCAGGGTAAGCGGGCTCTTTTGTGTCACTACTGGGAGCCTAAAAGTCCTCTCTGACCTCTTTCCAGACATAGTGATTTCAAGAATCTGTACTAAGAAAAAAATCCTCAGTTTAAAAAAAAAAAGTGAAGCAGCAGTGAAGACAGTCACTGAAGTGTCACCGATATTAAAATATTAACTAAGACCTGGGGCACTTGGGTGGCTCAGTCAGCTGAGCATCTCAACTCCTGATTTGAGCTCAGGTCATTTCATGGTTGTTGAGATCGAGCCCCACACTGGGCTCTGTGCTGAACGCAGAGCCTGGTTGGTGTTCTCCCTCCTGCTCCCTCTCTTTCTGTCCCTCCTCTGCTTTCTCTCTCAAACAATATTAAAATTAAAAAAATATTAACTAAGACTTAAATATCTACCGTAGTTCTAGAACTCAGCTTTAGTAAATGACTGTGTGTTATGTCCTAACCCATAAAATGTTTCTGAGAAATGTTAAAATGTAAAAAATTATAAACATGACATAATTCAACAAAACAGTCAAGTCTTCATGCATAGAAGGAAAGGAAAATACAAGAAATATTAAACTTATGATTGGGTGTATGTTCTTTGGATATTTTTTTTTCCTTTTGTTTTTGTATTTCCCATTATGGACATCTATTACATTTGTAATAAGAAAGTAAATAAATATACAAAAAGGAACAAAATATGATTGTTTAATAGAAAGCATTAGGCGTTTTTCTTGGTTTTTAGACTTCTTTTCCTAGCCCATCCCTCCCAATGTACTCCTCCCTCCTTCAGAAAGGTACAGCCCACACCAGGGAATAGCGCCAAGAATTCAGTACATGCTACCCCATTTTTTCCCTTTCCACCTTTCTTTCCTCCTCTCCTACCCAAAACAAACTGGCAAACCTCCAGGAAAGGGAAGCATGCATCACTGTCCTCTTCCCATTCTACTTCCACTGGTGAAGCAAATCCACAGGCAGATTTTAACACCTTCTTCTAGATTAGCCTAAGGGCACAGGGGAGACAATCTACCCTCCAGCCTTTGAAGAGATGAATCCCTAAAGAAGACCCTGTCTCTAACGCTGAAAAGCTAGGATTGAAGGTCTTCACCCTAACAGCTCAGGGCTGCCTGCACTGTAGGAAATCCAAAAGGCTAGAGCCCTATGACAAAAGACGACAGCAAAATGAGATTTAAAAGCCAATTTGAATATCCTTAAGTTTTCTATGATCGGCTTCCCTCCAAGATCATATTGTTATTCACAAATCACATGGAGGCAACTCACCAAAAAGTCCATGTCTAATGGAATTCAAGTTTCTGATCACACTGATTTGTCACATTTTGATCATCAAAAGCTTTCCCTCTTGATCTTTTGTATCCCAGTCCTAGCGCAGAAGCACTGCTTTCTGTAAAATCCACTGCAGACACAAGAGGGCGCTAAGTGGACTGAAGTGGGTTAACACCGCACTGATTCAACCTCAAAAACCCACCAACCTAAATGCGGGGGGATGAATAGAATTCACACAGAAAGATAAAGTAGATGGCCTGAGTCAAGGGAGCCATGAAAATCAGTGATTTGCATTTTCAAAAAGAATGAGGAAGATGAGGATGTCAGAACGGAGGTGGGTAACAGCCCAGGTCCAAAAACAGGCTGCTCAGGGTATTTGCTGTTCTGCCACTGATGGAATTTACGCGAGATACACTTACGAATATTTGTGCTTCAGTTTTGCCATCTCAAAAGTGAGATAGTAAATACTGTAGTCTCGATTTTGCAGAGGTGTTGTAGGGATTGAGTTAGAACAATGCCTGACTCAGAGTAAATTGCTCAATGAATGTGAGTCCTATAAATTACCTCACTGAAGTCAATCGTCTAGTGAACAGAAGCACACATTGAAAGAATCTCAAAGACATAAAGTAGGGGAGTAGACCTTCTGCCTGATGCTAAGTCATAAAAGTTTCCTCCTGTTTTCCCTAAAAATTTTAGTTTGGGGGTGCCTGGGAGGCTCAGTTGGTTGACCATCTGACTTGATTTTGGATCAGGTCATGATCCCAGGGTCTGGGATCAAGTCCTGCATGCTGAACATGGAAAGTATTTAAGATTCTCTCTCTCCCTCTGCCCTTCCCCTGCTCATGCTCTCTCTCTCAAAATAAATTAAAAAATAGAGATGTCTATTATATGACTAAGCCATTTGAATACACATACATACACCTATACATATATACAATCACTCTCAAAATAAATTTTTAAAAAAATTTTAATGTTTTATTTCTGAGAGAGAGCGAGCAAGCGAGCGTGAGCAGGGGAGGGTCAGAGAGAGAGACACACACACAAAATCTGAAATAGCCTCCAAGATCTGAGCTGGCTATCAGCATAGAGCCCGACACGGGTCTCGAACCCACAAATGGTGAGATCATGACCTGAGCTGAAGTTGGACGCTTAACTGACTGAGCCACCTAGGCGCCCCTCGAAATAAATTTATAAAAATTATATAATTTTTTAAAAATCTGTAGTTTTACTTTTTTAGCTATATGATCCATTTTGAGATAACCTTTGTGTAAATTGTGAGGTTTAGATCGAAATTCATTTTTTTTTCATACAGATGTCTATGGAATCCAGCTCCATTTTTTGAAGAGACTATTCTGTTTTTATTTAATTGGTTTCACAGATTTTCAAAAAAAAAAAACAACAAATCAATTAGCTATGTTTGTGTGTCTCTATTTCTGGCTCTCTCTTCCATTCATCTATCCCTTTGCCAATACCATGCTATCTTGACTACCGTAGCTTTATAGTAACTCTTATAATCAGGTAACAGGATTCCTACAATTTCACTCCTTTTCAAAATTATTTTGGCTATTCCTGTCCTTTGGCCTTTTCATATGAATTTTAGAAAAAGCTTGTCTAAATCTACATAAAATCTTTCTGGAAGTATTATGAGAAATGCATTACAGATAAACTTTGAGAACTGACATCTTTACTATGTTGAATCTTCTAATCCATGAACTATTTATTATTTTTTTATTTTTTTTAATGTTTTATTTATTTCTAGGAGAGAGAGAGACAGCGTGAACAGGGGAGGGTCAGAGAGAGAGGGAGTCACAGACTCTGAAACAGGCTCCAGGCTCTGGGCTGGCAGTCAGCACAGAGCCCGACACGGGGCTCGAACCCACGAACCGCGAGATCATGACCTAAGCGAAAGTCGGACGCTTAACCGACTAAGCCACCCAGGTGCCCCATATTTGTTTATTAATTTAAATCATCTGATTGCTTTCATCAGTGCTTTGTAGTTTATAGCTACAGAATCTGTATATGACTTTTTACTAAATTTTAAGATTTTCACATTTTGGGGAGCTACTGGAAATTGTATTTTTGAAACATTTCCTTTCTAAAGTCTTTATTATTCTCATGTAGAAATAAAACTGATTTTTGTATGTTGACCTTATGTCCTGTAACTTTGTTAAATGTATTAATTCTAAGTTTTCAGGGTTTGTTCTTGTAGATTCCTTCAGACTTTCCACTTAGACAATTATGCTGTAAGGAAAAACTATTTAATTTCTTCCTTCCCAATGTATATCTTCCTTCCTCCCCTGCCCTCACCTTGCCTGACTGTACTGGTTAAGATTTTCAGTACAACATTGAGCAGGAGTGATAAAAGTAGACATCCTTGCCTTGTTCTCAATAATTTGAGGACAACATTTAGTCTTTCAAAATTATGACATCAGCTGTAGGGTTGTTTTGGTTTTTTACATTGTCCTTTATCAAGGCAAAAAAGCTCCCTCTAATTTCTAGTTTGCTCAAGATTTTTTTTAAATAAGTGAAAGCTGAATTTTGTCAAATGCTTTTTCTATTTCAATATCATGTGGTTTTTTTGCAAACAATGTGGTGGGTTACACAGAGTAAACTTCAAATATTGATCCATCCTTGCATTCCTTCCTGGCCATGGTGCATTATCCTTTTATGTGTTGCTGCACTTACTAATATTTGCTGAAGATTTTTGCTTCTTGTCTCATGAGAGATACTGGTTTATAGTATTCTACCTTTGTCTTGTTTTCTATCATGGTAATTCTGGTCTTATAAAATGAACCATTTGAGGAATCATCCCCTCTTCTACTTTCTAGAAGAGCCTGTACAATATTGGTTTTATGGTCTTTAAATGTTTACATTAACCAGGAAACTACATGGGCCTGGAGATTTCTTTTTAAGAAGATTAGTAACTGGAAATTAAATTTCTTTAGTAGACCTTGTTAGTAACAGTTAAAATAGGGCTAACTGGGTTACCCATTGTATTTTTGGTGAGTTTTAGTAGTGTGTAGTCTTTAACAAATTTCATCTAAGGTATCAATTTTATGTGCTTAGAACAGTTTATAATTCTCTTATTACCCATTTAATGTCTGCGGGGTCTATTATGATATAATGTCTTCATTCCAGATGTTGGCAAATACTGTCTTTTTTTCCCCATAATTGCTTTTCATTTTTCTTTTCAGAAAATCTATTTTTATTTTTGCTTCACTGTTTTTTTTCTTGTTTTTCTGTTTTCAATTTTGCTAATTTCTACTCTTTATTATTTCCTTCCTTCTACTTGCTTCAGTTTCTCTTTTTTCCCATTCTGTTTTCTTCTTTAAGTTTACTTATTTGCAAACACAGATAGAAAGGGGGGGGCAGAAGGAGAGAGAGAATCCCAAGAAAGAATCTGACAGTGCAGAGCCAGATGTGGGGCTCAAACTCATGAACCACGAGATCACGACCTGAGTGAGATCAAGCATTGGACTCTTAACAGACTGAACCACCCAGGCATCCCTTTACTTTGGTTTCTTAAGGTGAATGTTTGCATTCTTGTTTCTAATATAAGCATGTAATGGTACAAATTTCCCTCCATGCATTATTTTAACTGCATTTCCCAATTTCTGCTATTCTGTGTTTTCAATTTGTTCAAAATATTTTCTAATTTCCATCTAGAAGTTATCTTCAACATAGAAATAATTTTGAAGTATGTTGTTTAATTTCTAAGCATACAGAAATATGCCTGTTATCTTTGTTATTAAAAAGTTCAATTCCATGATGGTCCAAAAACCTATCACATGGTTTCATTTCTTTTAAAGTTGTTATGATCTGTCTTATGGCCCAGGATGAGGTCCATCTTGGTGACTATTTTACCTACACTTGAAGAGCGCGTGTCCTCCACTGTAGTTGGGTGGAGTGCTCTGAGAATTTCAACTGGAGTCAGCTGGCAGAGGGTGCTGTATAGTTCCTCTAGAGCTTCGCCGATTTTTAGCTGACCAGCTCTACTGATCACCAGAGAGGAATGTTGAAGTCTCCAACTAGAATTGATGGTTTTCCATTTCTTATTTCAGTGAAGCTTCTGCTTTATCTATTTTGAAGTTCTAGTTTTTTCATTTCTGGATGAACTGACACTTTCATCATTATAATGTCCTTCTTTGCTCCTTGCTGGGTTTTTTGTTGGTTGGTTGGTTTTTTTTTTTAAATTCTGGAATCTACTTTCTCTGATGTTAATATGGCCTTCTTTTTATTAACATTTGCATGATATTTATTTCTGTAACCCTTTGCTTTTAAACTACCTATAGCATTTTAATTAAAGTAGATTTTTTTTTTTTTACTCTTTGTTTATGAGAGAGACAGAGCTTGAGTCAGGGAGAGTCAGAGAGAGAGAGGGAGACACAGAATTTGAAGCAGGCTCCAGGATCCAAGCTGTCAGCACAGAGCCTGACATAGGGCTCAAACCCACGAATCGTGAGATCATGACCTGACCTGAAATCAGAGGATTAACCAACCTATCCACCAGTCATGCCCTAAAGTGGGTTTCTTGCAGGTGATTTAGTTGGATCCTGTGTTTTCATTTTGATTATCTCTGCCTTTTAACTGCTGTGATTATACCAGTTACATTTAATTATTGGTGCATCTGAAGTCAGATTTATCATTTCTAATCTGTTACTGAGCCCATCTAGTGAGCTTTCTATTTTGGTTATCACATTTTTCATTTCTATACTTTCCATTTGATTCTTCTTTATCTTCTATATATTTCTTTACTTAGACTTTCTATATTTCCATTATTTCAACAGCATCAACCTTTCTTCCTGATGCATTTTTAGACTGGCTGCTTTAACGTATTTAAAAAATCTAGTATCTGTGTTGCCTTGCCACTAGGGTGTGTTATCTTTTCCCATGCAGGTTGAGATTTTCCTATTTTATTGTATGCCAAGTAATTTTGGCTTATTTCCTGGACACTTTGAAAATTTTAAGACTCTGAGTTTTGTTTAAATATTCCAGAAAATGTTGACATTTTTGTCTAAGCAGCCAAATAACCTGGTTCAACTCAAGCCACAAGTTCTGACCTGACTTTCATGGGCTATGGTCCTAGTGCCAGTTCAGTTTTCAAAATTCTCACTTTGCCCTTCGGATTGTCCCACCCAGCGACTGGTTTGAGATTTGGGCATGATCTACCTTGTTGCTTCATTCCCACAATCTGTGGTATGCTGTTTAGGGCCAGATTCATGCATATACAGTTTGTGTGAACACAGGGCTTCATTAAAAAAAATCTTCAGGTGGGGCACCTGGGTGGCTTAGTCGGTTAAGCGTCCGACTTTCGCTTAGGTCATGATCTCGCGGTTCGTGGGTTCGAGCCCCGCGTCGGGCTCTGTGCTAACTGCCAGCTCAGAGCCTGGAGCCTGTTTCAGTCTGTGACTCCCTCTCTCTCTGACCCTCCCCTGCTCATGCTGTCTCTCTCTCTCTCTCTCTCCTAGAAATAAATAAAACAAACAAACAAACAAAAATCTTCAGGTAACTTTCCTGAGCTCCTCCCACATATCTCCCCGATACTTTTAGGTTCCCTGGGGCTCCCCCTCTTAGTCCTTCAGCCAGAAACCTGGGCCATTATATACTCTGCTCTGCCACTTATTTTCTGTGACTGTATCCATATCCAGAGCCAAGCTGTGGGAGAATGAAAAAGAAACAACAGGTGTTCCCCCGAACCCTCTGGTGACCACAGTTTTCCCTCCCAGAGAAAGTTTATGCCTCCCCTCCCTCTGAGTTCCGGATGCTATGGGCCCCAGTTGCTCACACATTACCATGGCTGTTCTCACCATGGCATCACCTAGAGGGTGGGGTGCAAGATAATACAGAAAAGAATAAGAAATGTGGGTCACTTTTGTACTCTGAGTGTTTGGAATCCTTTTTCCTCCTACTCAAGCCAAAAGCAGAAGGCTTCTTCTGGAACGCTCTCTGTCCACACCAATGTCCACTTTTGGGTTTCAGGCTGATTTGAGTCCAGACCAGAGAATATAAAAAAAATGTTACAAAATACTGTCAGTTCAATGCTATTTCAAAATCTAGACTTTTTCCTCCATCTGCCATTTTCTCTTCAGAGTCCTCAGGTAGTTGCCCTAGGTGTTTGCCCTAGTTTACAGATGTATTCAACGAGAGAGACAGGGTCACATGTGCTTATTCCATCTCACCCAGAATCCAGTCTTCTCCCTGCTCTGCTTTTAGAGCAAAAACTCCAGGGATGCTTGGGTGGCTCAGTGGATTAAGCATCCGAATTCAGCTCAGGTCATGGTCTCACTGTCCATGGGTTCAAGCCCCATGTCAGGCTCTGTGCTGACAGCTCAGAGCCTGGAGCTGCTTTGGATTCTATGTCTTCCTCTTTCTCTGCCCCTCCCCTGCTCACCTCCCCCCCACCCCGTCTCTCTCAAAAATAAACATCAAAAACAATTAGAATAAGAACTCCAGTAGCGACATGGAAAGTGGCCTAGAGAGAGCAAGTCCCATAGGGTCTTAGCCTCTGTAGTCTAACCCCATGGTTTTCAATACCTTCTCTCTTCTTCCTTTCTCCTTTTCCCCACCCTCCCTCATTTTTACTTTCCTTCCTCCCTTCTTTATGTTCATTCCTTTGTTTAAAGCTAGAGGTGTTTTACTCGGAGAAGCTCTTACAAGGAATCCTTGTCAACAGATCAGACGCTTTGCTGGATTTTGACCACTTCCTGCATCTTGACACTGGACCCCACCCTCCAGCCCACCACTGCAGTGGGTCCCAAAGGGCCATGTTAACAGCACACGGCACACAATCACCCAGGCTACATATTGGAGCTCAGGGTAAACCTGTATCTACAAAGACCCTTTTGAGTTATGAAATCAACCCAGTGAATCTGCACCAGGAATACATTTTTTTTTCTTTCAGGAAACAAAACAGAATAGAAAATAGAATAAATTTCATTTAATCAGATAAGGACTATCTTTATTGTACTGTAAATACGAATTCTTTTTTCCTGTAGGTATCCAGCCCAAAGAGTTCAGAATCTACTCTTCCAGATGCCTTCCCTTCCTTTATCCTCCACCTTTAAAGAGTCACCTGATTCCCTCATTTCTTCCTCTGAAACAGGCTTCAAATTCATCTTGTCATCCCTTCATCCCTGTCTCAGGTCCAGCTTCCATGGTCTTTTGCAAGTTGCACCAAATGCTGATCCCAGCTGGTATCTCTACCTTGACTCTCACTCTTTAGCTAATCCATGGTAGATGTTGTTACCACTCCATTTTCTAAAGCAAACACATCAGCTAAAGCTGGAAAATCTTTTGGCTCCCTCCTACCTCAGGTTGAGGACTAGGCCCCTCACCTCCCTGGTCAACCTACCTGCCTTTCAGCTTCTGGCCCAGACCACCTGGGCTTCTGAGACTCTGAACCTTCTGCCACCATCTAAGGGCTTCAATGCTAAGCCTACCAACCATGAATTAGTTACCCATGCCTCACATTTAGGAGAAGTCCTTACATGCAAAATACACATTCATTCTACAAACCAGAGCTAGATGTAAGATTTTCTTAAAGAATTTCTTACACATCAGAGGGGCGCCTGGGTGGCTTAGTCGGTTAAGCGTCCGACTTTCACTTAGGTCATGATCTCGCGGTTCGTGGGTTCGAGCCCTGCGTCGGGCTCTGTGCTGACTGCCAGCTCAGAGCCTGGAGCCTGTTTCAGTCTGTGACTCCCTGTCTCTCTGACCCTCCCCTGCTCACGCTGTCTCTCTCTCTCTCGTCTAGAAATAAATAAAAATAAAAAAAAAAAGAATTTCTTACACATCAGAGACGTACAAGAAAACAATCCCAAATCAGTTATTTGCCTTCTTGTTCATGTCCTTCCCTTTGGTCCAAGTGCAAAAAAAAAAAAAAAAAAGCTATGGAAGCTGAAAGGTAATTCCTCCTTGGCAGAGTCATCCTGACTTTTTTAACAAAGCACTCCAACGTTACTGCCCGGTGTCATCTTTTAATAAACACTTCAACCATCCTTTCTTCTTATTCAATATTACAGTGAAATTTAAGGTCACACCTATTCTGGAAACAGGTACCGAGATTCAAGAGCTGCATTTATCTGCTTAAGGGAGTTAATTAAATTTAGGCCTAAGTATTTTTAATGCAGTGTTGTTATTGTTGTTGTTTAAAGTGTTGTTATAAGAATGGATATATCACATAATTTACTAGAAAAGACTTTGGTTTCTAAACTAAGTAGGTACTTGCGTTGTTGACCCTACAGTTCCATCATGAAACCAAAGATTCCTCCCACTGAAGTTGGAGTATTTCGATTTACCATTCTACATCACCTTCCCACGATTTTTTTTCTTTGCAGATTTGTGTAGCTTTTCATTTTGATTTGTAATTTCAAAATTACAAAAAGTTGTAGGAATAGCACCAGCAACCTTGTTTACTACATTTTGCCCAAACTCATTAATTGTTCACACTGTGTACTGTGTACTTTTTTATTCTCTTTCAGCTTCTTTTCTTTTTATTTTTTTAATAGTTTATTGTCAAGTTGGTTTCCATATAACACCCAGTGCTCATCCCCACAAGTGCCCTCCACTATGCCCATCACCTCCCTTCCCCTCCCTCCCACCCCCATCAGCCCTCAATTTGTTCTTGGCATTCAAGAGTCTCTTTCAGCTTCTTAAAATTTTTTAGGGGCACCTGGGTGGCTCAGTTGGTTAAGTGTCTGACTTCAGCCTAGGTCATAATCTCACGGTTCGTGGGTTCGAGGCCTGCATCGGGCTCTGTACTGACAATTAGCTCAGAGACTGGAGCCTGTTTCAGATTCTGTATCTCCCTCTCTCTCTGACATGCTGTCTGTCTGGCTGGCTGGCTGGCTGGCTCTCTCTGTCTCTCTCTCAGATATAATTAAAACGTTAAAAAATTTTTTTAATTTTTTAATTAAAAAATGGGTATATTTAATGTGTACAGCATCATGAGTTGATACACACACACACACACACACACGGTAAAATGATTACTATAGTCAAGCTAATGAACGCATCTCCTCACGTAGTTAATGTGTGTGTGTGTGTGTGTGTGTGTGTGTGTGTGTGTGTGTGTGTTGAAAGCACCAGAAATCTACTCTCTTACTACATTTCAGGAATTCAACACAGTATTAAGCATAGTCAACACGCTTCTACATTAGATCTCTGGACTGACTGACTGCACTTACCCATTCTTGATTTTCTTTTCAAAAAAGCAGGAGTAAGGACAGTCTATCCTCAGCCATTTCCTAAGATCAGATATTTTACCATTTAAAAGTGCAACTGCAAATTACTTTTATGTATTTAAGCCAAAGCACAGAAAAACAGACCGACTATATGAAAAATTAAAGAAAAATTGACACACCACAAGAGCAATTGTCTGCTACCAACAATTATTAGTGGTCACTAAGGTATTTTCTGGAGTGGGGGAAGGGTGACCTGTGACTTGCCCGTTGGGAGTGAAGATAGATGTTGTCGTGTCCTCAGAAACAATCCGTTCTTCCGGGAGGCAGATGGAAGCACAAGGCCGACACTCCTTTCTTCCACCAGAACACACTGGGTGCTCTGACGGTTGAAAGTGAGAGCTCTTAAATCAAAGTTATCTCCAGAGCGGGAAAACCCACGACCACAAAAACCTTATCTTCTCAACAGAGCTAATTCATCTTAGAGACAAGACTTCAACTTATTTTACTCAGACCATCAAAACTCACTCTTCTTAATTCTGAAATGGATTTGCCGGTCTCCAATTTCTATTATTCACCAAAGTCCGCAGTAAATAGTGAAAAGAGATTGATAACGTTGACATTCTTGGAACTAAGTAGAGACCATGGAGTCTGAGTAACTATTCTGCTCTTCCACTTAACTGTCTGCCCTAAATAGCAAGCCTGGGCCCAGTTTTCCCCAAGGGCAACTGTCAAAGAAATACTCTTTCAACACTGATTACTGCATGAAAATTAAGGCGAATAAGCTGCCAGTTCTAGACTAGAGACAAGAATTTAATCAGCACAAAGAGCTCCAACAAGGTGTCACAGTTTTGAGTCCCCTGCTGACATTTAGCAGTATTTGCAATGCAAATTTTCCAAAGCATTCTTGGAAAAATTACTAACCTCTCTTCACCCCTGAATGCCCCCAAAGGTCCCCAAGATAAACTTTAAAATAAATCAGGCCTAAGGGCTTCGCTTAACACTTGGAGGTTTAATCACTAAGTCTTAGATAAGGGAGGGCCTTCCACCCAGGCTCCCTAAAAGAGGATTGTTGGCGTGGTTCTTTCTGACAGACCTTCCCATCAGGTGATTACTCAAACAAGCCCTGTCCATCCACATCCCCCTTTCCCATCTAGGACCACTCACACGGGACCAATTTGTTTCTGGCCTATTCCTTCACCTTCCAAATGCCAGCTTTTCATACTCCAAGTTTAAAAGTAGGCCTTCACGAGCCGTCAGTACAGAAACAGCCTCGTTACAGCCAGGGCTCTTATGGCCTTGATCACCCCTCTGCTCCTCAGCTTCTCTCAGTCTCTGCCATTCCACATCCCCCTATTTTTTTTAGATAAGGAGAAACCAAAGGAATGAAGAAAAGTTTACTACCTTAGCATTGTTTGACCTTCTAAAAATTTTGGCAGACTCCTAATTTTTCTACAAAAAGAAGTCACTCTAATGGTATGCTCCATGATGGTCTCCCAGAACTTATAGGCAGTGACCTAACAGCAGATGCACACACCCTCCCCGAGGCGTCTCAGAGCCAGAGATTAAATAAACCAGAAGCTCACAGGCCCAACTTCTGTTCATCTGAGGTGCTCCATCTAGTCCTGCTCTTCCCACAGGGACCCGAGGTGGCACCATGAGCCTGTGACAAGGCACTTGAGTGCCTCAGGGGAAGGAGCTCCTCCACTGGGCTAGGGAGGGGACACACAGGAAGCAAACACAAGGGTACCACCCTCTGAGTGGCCTACCTGTACACTGGGGTGACAGAGACAATAGGCATGAGGTTTGGGGAGACCACTTAGACCCAAGCAGGGTGGCATGAAGTGGGATGGAGCTCATAAACACCCCAATTTAGAAACAGGTAGGGTTGGTAAAGCCTAATTAGAGAAGACTTCACAGAAGACGGCAACAGAACCCTACCTTAAACACTGAGGCACACTTACCTGCAAGGAAACAGAGTTTCCAGGGCATGAGAAGAGAAAACGTACATCAATGCTTCCCCTGATTTCTACTTTCAGGACAGTGTAGCATCAAGGAAATCTTCTAGAACTCGGACCCAGGGAGAAGCTGGTTTCCATGTTGCCTCTGCCAATTCCTAGTTGTAAACAAGTGCCCAGCTTTTCAAATCTCAATTCACACATTTCTAAAATGGAAGGTAAATCCCACCGGGATCCCATGTTGTAAGGATGAAACAAGGTTATGTACTAGCCCAGCACATGGCTGATGGTCCAGCGGTTCTCACTGATGCTGTTGTGTAACTACATCTCTCGACTTCAGCTTTGTCATCTGGGAGATGAAAGGGTTAACCTGACCACCTCCAAAGCCCCCCAGCTCCGAAACTCTACAGCTTCATAACATTACTCCAAAGCCCCTTATGAGGCTGTAATATGAAGTGTCTGGCACCAGGGGGAGCACTCCTAATGCGTGTTCACATATGCACTCCCAGGCCACTGAGATCTGACTCCAAAAAAATCAGAAATAAATGTTTGGGCATTAGTTAAAGCAATCAGAGTATAATACAGTATGCTAATTTTGTACTTCTATTTAGAATTTCAACACCTTTAGAATTTTAACTCCCTAAAAAAAAAAAAAAAGCCCCAATTCTGAAACTTCCAAACTTATTAAAATTCTACCAACTACTAGTGAATCTGCATCTCAAGAGGAGTTGCTGCTGGCCTTCTGCATGGTGCTGGCTTTCTCCAGGGTGTTGCCTCTGCACCCCGGATAAAGAACCTGTGCCCTGTAATTACACTGGCTGCCAGTATCCCAGGCAGGGACCCTCTTCAGGGCTCGCAGGAAGGGCTGAAGGGGAAAATCACTGCCTAGGAAGCCTTAAACCACAGCTGTCCACCCCTAGGGCCCCACCTCCAGCACCTGATTTAATCGGTCCTGGGTGTGGACCTGGCATCCATGCTTGTCACAGCTCCCTAGGTGACTGTCCTGAGCAGGCAGGGACGTGAACCACAGGTAGATACTAAACTAAAGCATTATCTAGGAGATGTGCCTGGGTTAGGCTCTCCCCTGGCTCACTCTCGGTACTTGTTTCTAATCAAAACTGAACTTAAAGGCAAACATGGGAAAAACCGAATTCCCGTGTCTAAGAGCCATTTTCCATACTTTTCAACAGGGCAGAGAACTGTGGGTAGGAATAAGCTAGGTGACGCTGTTTGCTACCAGCCCAGCTTACCTCCCTCCTCCCCAAACTCCAAATTTCTGGGAAAGGCTTCCAGGCTTCATCATGTTTCATGGACGGTTTCAAAATTTCAGCTTTTAAGCATTATTTTAAAATCATAACATTGTGTGGGACATCTGGGTGGCTCAAGTTGCTTAAGCATTCCACTTCAGCTCAGATAATGATCTCACAGTTCATGAGTTCGAGTCCCATGTCAAGCTCTGTGCTGACAGCTCAGAGCTTGGAGCCTGCTTCAGATTCTGTGTCTCCCTCTCTCTCTCTCTCTGCTCCTCCCCTGCTTATGCATTCTCTCTCAAAAAGAAACAAACATTAAAATAAAAATCATAACATTGTGTAATGCAGTAAACAATGTTTTAAAATAAGAAAATCCCCTAGTTTCTTCTCAGAAGACTTTATTACTTTATTGCAGACCTCCACAATGGGATTTCAAAGATGTTTTAAAAATGTGGGTCCAGTGTAGGAGTTATCTACTTAAACTTAAGTTCTTTATAAGTATTACAAGTTTGCCAAGTGTATTTTTATGATATTTTACATGTATTTCAGGACAGAGAACAAAACCAAAATGTGCAAAACAGTCCAAGAAAACCTTCCTAGTGTGACTCACCCATACTTGTACCTGTTGCCTCTAAATTGAGGATGTTCAAAGGAAGAGAAAGACAAATAACAAAACATCCTTTAAAGAGAAAAATAATCAAATCCCTCTTTTGATTGTACATGTCCACTCCAGTATCTATACTCCAAAAAGCTGAAATAGATATAGATACATTTAAAAAAAATTTTTAAGTTTGATGTGTGTGGAGAAAGAGAGGAGCGAGTGTGAGTGGGGGAACGGCAGAGAGGGAGAGAGAGAATCCCAAGCAGGCTTTGCACAGCACAGAGCCCACGCGGGGCTCAAACCCATGAACCATGAGATCATGACCTGAGCCGAAGTCAGACACTTAACCCACGGAGCCACGAGGTGCCCTGGTATGGATACATTAAAAAAATCATATCAGATGCATGCTACAACATGGATGAACCTTGAAAAAACATATTATGGGAAACAAGCCAGATGCAAAAGGACAAATATTACACGATTTCACTTATATGAACTATCCAGAATAGGCAAATTCAGAGAGAGAAAAAAAGGGGTTGAGGAAGAACAAGAATGAGGAGTCATTGCTTAGTGGGTATAGTGGGTCTATTTGGAGTGATGAAAAGTTGTGGAAATAGACAGTGGTGATGGTAGTACAACATTTTGTAAAGAAAACTCCCCTGAATTGCACAGTTAAACATGGTTAGAATGGCAAATTTTGTTATATGCATGTTATGTGATTTATGTATTATGTATAGGAGATATATATATTCAAGAAAATAAACAATAAAAACCAATGGCCTAATGTCCCTAGCAGAAAACCCTAAAAGCAACTAAAAGGTCTTAGGAGTCAGGTGACCCGTCCTCCGACCTAGGTGTGTGCTCTACAAGTTCTGGAGGTGATTCTCTCTGCACAAATAGTCCTGAGACGAGACCAATCCTTGCAGAGGTGACAGAAGTACAAGGCTGTGCCCCCACAGCCGCCACTGCCACCCATCCTGCCTCCTGAGACAATGAATTAGCCTCCCATTTAATTAGCAGCTATCCCTGGCAGCTGTAATCACATCACATGCTCATTAGAACTGGATTGTTTGGTCCTAATAGTCATTATGACTGTCCCCGATGAGTACTTCGTTTTCATTCCTATAAATCTATGAACATTTTACATGTCATCAGTTACTGAAGCTACACAAAGACTTTAGGCCATGCATTAATTTTTTTAAATGTTTTTATTTATTTCTGAGAGAGCGAGAGAGGTAGCCCGAGCAAGGGAGGGTCAGAGAGAGAGAGGGAGACACAGAATCTGAAACAGGCTCCAGGCTCTGAGCTTTCAGTACAGAGCCTGACGTGGGAACCCATGAACCGTGAGATCGTTACCTGAGCTGAAGTTGGACGCTTAACCAACTGAGCCACCCAGGGGCCCCAGGCCACGCATTCTCAAACAAAGGCAAGAACCAAAAAATAAAATAAAATAATTAGCTCCTGGGTACAAAAATACCTTAAGTATTACAATGGCTTATGGTCTTCCACAGGGACATAGTACATAACAGATATACAGTATATTTGCAGCATTAACATTTCATGGTGTTGAGGATGGGGTGATTAAGAAATAAGTATGCTGGGGCGCCTGGATAGCTCAGCCGGTTAAGCATCCAGCTTCAGCTCAGATCATGATCTCATGGCTCATGGGTTCAACCTCTGCGTTGGGCTCTGTGCTGACAGCTCAGAGACTGGAGCCTGCTTCAGATTCTGTGTCTCCCTCTCTCTCTGCCCCTCCCCTGCTCATGCTTTCTCTCATTCTCATAAATGAATAAACTTAAAAAAAAGAAAGAAAGAAAGAAAAAAATGTCCCTAGGGGAATGAAAAAAAGAGGGCAGGGGCTGTTGATTAACATTGCTTTGTATACCATAATTAAAGATTTTTCTTAAGCCAAAAATAAACAGAAACCAGCTGCTCTTCACAAAAAGAAAGGAGACAAAAGAAAAGAAAAAAAGAAAGTAAAGAAAGGAAAAGTTTTCATGGAAGGCCAGTGGATGGCTTTGCTGCAGACCTCCCTCCACTCTTTTCAGCTGTGAAGGGCATTACTCTGTTTGGTCCACACTCTCTCCACTTTCCCTAAGCCTGACATGTGTCTTCATCCACCAAGCAGTCACCAGCATCTGCTAAGAGCCAGATACTCTGCTAGGCCCATTTGGGCAGGACCCGACAGCTATTAGGAGTGAAGGTGACTGGACACTTGGCCCAAGCACAATCTTAAAGAGCAGCAGGAGGGGGTGGGCCAGGGAAATGGTTGCAAGCATGGGATCCGAAGCCAAGAGACCAGGGTTTCAGGCCACATGGCATTGCCTCTTACTAAACAAGCCACTCTGGGCAAAGGATTAGAACTCTGTTGCTTCAGATCCCTCCTGTGAAAAGAGCCAGTGATGTTTCACGGAGGGTTACACGGAGAACCAAGTGAGAGCGGCAGAACACAGTGGGCTCTTGCAAGTTCAAGCACTGACTGGTAATGCTTTAGCAGGTGAGGTAGGTAATTCACAAGTACACAGCCGGCCATCACGATTACTATCGGTGGATAGGGTTCACCAACACATTCGACACTCCTGCCAGGGCCCTGCAACTCTCCCTTGGGGCGAACTCTGCCTTCAAGGTCAGCTTAGAGAAAAACAGGCTCTAGGAGCTTAGATGCAAAGCCCAACTTGAAAGACCTAAGGACGAACAGGAGCAGCAGCAGGCAGGGCTTCTAAGTCAATGAAGACTTTAAGCAATGTGTACACCTTTTTTTATGCTAATTCATCTAGCCAAGGTCTAGCCAGGTCACTTACTCTGTGTGTCCAAGGACATACTGAAAGGACACACCAAGTTCACTTCCCATAAGCTGAATAAGCAGTTTAAAAAGTTGTCTGCATTTGGGGTATGATTTCAGGGGCCCTAGAAGGAATAAATAAGCCTTTGAAAAGTATGCCTATTGCCAAAACTCTACCAGCAGGTATATGCTTCCATTCCACAAAGAAAGGTAAGGTTCAAGTGTACATTCCCTTGCGGGGTTAATTTATGTTATAAAACTTCGGTTCCAATGCCCCTCACTCACGGAGGCCGCCTCCTCGACTCTGAGAGGCCCTAGCAATGCGTTCTCAGGGTCCTGTATTTTCACACCCTTTGTAAGAGGAAGGCACTTTAACAGCAATGACTTAAGCCTATTTTTGCTTTCCAACCGCGCTCCATTATTCTTTGTCGAGTGACAGGTAGAAGGATGATCATGGGCATTTAGGGAATCCAGATAAGGGAGGTGAAGTGGGGGGGTGGGTTGGTGGGGCATATTTACATAGTTTACAATCTCCTTGGTGTACAGAGATTTTGGTTTGTCATCTGATGAAGGAGTGACTCCCGGAACACTCCCGCTGCCCAACAGGACAACTTACCTGATTGTACGACCTAAGGGGCGTGCCAGTCCTAAAGTCACTCTGTAATATGACCATGACCTAAATGTGAGGCACCCCAAGTAGGTAAGTAGGGGTATCAGTGCTTCAGATGTAAGAGGTAGAAGTTTGTGGTGTACTGTTCCAATTCCTATACCTCCCGTATGGAAGAAAACTAATAGAGGTTTATGCCCATTTGAAAAAAAATCCTAGGCATTTCCAAAAGATTACCATGAATGAGCTGTGAAGATAAAAAGACGAGTCTAAAGCAAGGGTTGGCAAACTATGGTACCACAAATTACAGTAGTCCACTGGCCAAATCTGGTCTACTGCTTATCTTAAATAAAGTTTTATTGGGACACAAGTACACCCAATGATTTATATATTGCCTAGGGCTGCTTTTGCCTACAAAAGCAAAATTGATTAGTTGATATAGAGACTCGCAAGACCTAAAGTATTTATTATCTGTTCCTTTGCAGGAAAAGTCTGAAGATCCCTGCTCTAAAGTATCCATACAAAACAAATTTCAATCAGTCATACTAGAACAAAGACTGAATTTATCTTCCTGCTTTCTCTATAGAAAACACTACAAAATCATTGTAATAGTAAGAATATAGAAAGCTACAACCAGAAAATGCAGGGAAAAATATATTATTAGAGGCATGTTAGCATGCTAATAACAATATTAAGATAATTTTTCTGGATTTTGAGGTGTTTATGGTATCTGTCAGCCTCCTATAATCTGTAATTTGTTGTGATTCATTTTCTCATTCAAAAATAATACTTTTGCACCCCAAGTCAATATAAGCTTCAGTCCCCACAAGCTGGATAACGTATATCTTCTAATGTATGAAGAAGTGACATCGGGCATTTCTGTGGACCCTAGTCACCCTGACACAGGACTCTCCTGGGTTTTTCTGTGGGTGTGGGGTGTGGAAGAGGCCTAAGCAACTATTTGGAGACAGAAGAGCTCAAACTAAGACGGTGATTATAACTGAAATAGACACATCCTCAGGGAGGGCCAGTCGTACACAATGGGGAAAAATCACCACGCAGCTCTCTTTAAAATGTGTGTTCTGTCAGAGCAAGGTGCTAAAGTGAATCCCAGTCAGGGGTTCCAAGGAGCAGAGTCAATGGTAGCCAAAGGGTATATCACCAACAAACAACAGTCACATGCAAGATACCATTCATTAGAAAGGAGGAAAAGGCAAACCAGTGAATCCTTTTGTAAAAGCTTCCTCCTTAGCTGAGGGGGGATTTTCAGAGCAGGTGTTGCTACTTCTCCTTTTCTGCTTTTCCGGCTGAGCCAGGAGCAGCGGCAGCAGAGAGGGGAATCCCCGGAGGACAGACCACGCCTTTGGGTGAGCTGCCCTGCCGGTAGGTGGTCCTGCAATAGCAGGGTGATCAAAGGCGGAGAGTTTTCTACATCATCCTGCCCTGAAAAGCTGAGTGAGCACGCCCAGAAAATTCTAAGTCCCAGAAACCTTCAGGGAACATTAACTGAGGACTAAAGTCAAGGAGAAGGCCAAGAGAGAAAACGGTGCTTTCTACTAGGTGAAGATGAGGGAGGTGGCTGGAGCCAGGGGACTCTTCCTGTTCTGTGAAAACAATGGTGGTAACAGCACAGGCTGCATGAGGTGA
Organism: Crocuta crocuta; assembly: GCF_008692635.1. Lineage (NCBI taxonomy): Eukaryota > Metazoa > Chordata > Mammalia > Carnivora > Hyaenidae > Crocuta > Crocuta crocuta. The sequence goes on from NW_027528357.1 coordinate 3,185,185, forward strand.
AAGCTGAGAAGGTACAGGGGTGTGAATGTGAATGTGAACACAGGCCTGATACCCTGCAGCTCACAGGGATGGAGCCGCAGTGAATATAGCCTCAGGGTGGCCCAGAGGAAAACTCCAAGAATCACATTATACAAAGGTTCTATGCAGAAGGAATCACTTACGAATGGCACCAAAATAGAAATTCTAAGTGACTCCCCTAATTCTAAATTTTTTAATGTTTATTTTTCTTGAGAGAGAGAGAGAGAGAGACAAAGACAGAGCATGAGTGGGTGAGGGGCACAGAGAGAGGGAGACACAGAATCCGAAGTAGGCTCCAGGCTCTGAGCTGTTGGCACAGAGCCTGATGTGAGGCTCGAACTCACAAACTCTGAGATCATGACCTGAGCTGAAGTCAAACACTTAACCGACTGAGCCATCCAGGTGCCCCAAAACTCCCCTAAATTCTAGATAACTAAGGCATAGCTATAAAGATTAACCACAAATGTTCCAGAGTCTCATTTCAATTTCATCTGATCTGATTAATAATGTAACTTATGGTGTTTTTATTAAGAATCACATAAAAATGCTCTTAATATGTATCTGAAGACATAAAGTATCCCTTCTCCCAGAGAACATGTAAAATAAGACAGGTTATGAAACTGAGCTCCATAAAACATAATTTTTTTTTTAATATTTTTATTTATTTCTAGGAGAGAGAGAGAGAGACAGCGCGAGCAGGGGAGGGTCAGAGAGACAGGGAGTCACAGACTGAAACAGGCTCCAGGCTCTGAGCTGGCAGTCAGCACAGAGCCCGACGCAGGGCCCGAACCCACGAACCGCGAGATCATGACCTAAGCGAAAGTCGGACGCTTAACCGACTAAGCCACCCAGGCGCCCCCATAAAACATAATTATTCACCTCATGAGACTATAACTTCTCTCATATACATACATTCTTGTCTAGGGAAACACACACACACACACACACACAAACACACACACACACACACCTGTATAAAAAGGAAGTAACATCAAGATTTGAAACAGTGAAAATTTGAGGCAACTTAAATGTTCATCAGCATCAGGAGGAGGCTCATGAACCTATGTACCCATACACAAATATACCACACTACAATTAAAGTACACATATAGTACATACATATGTATAATATGCCCACAGGGGTTTGCCTTATTTTTCTTTAAATCCCTGCATGCTTTTAATATTTTGTAATAAATTAAAAAGAATTATTAAATTAATCCCAAATTGACAGATTCTAATACAATAATGAATATACATCCTTTAAAGTAGAGGAAAATGGTCAATTCAATCTCTTTAAAATGCTAGGTCATTTTATGTATTCTCTTTGGTTTTTTATACATATGAATGTGTAATATGGCTGTAATGATGGTATACCATGGAATGTTTTTATATATCATTAATGAGTCAAACATTAAACATATTTAATGATGAAAATCTTTGCAATAGTCATTCAAAGTGACCCAACATTTTACTGCATAGGCATGCCTTGATTTTAGCCACTCCCCTTTTCTTAAACATAGATTTCCATTATAAATAACCTCATTTCCATTATAAATAACACCATACGGAGTATTTTTGTGTGCAGAGCTTTATCCTTTTTAGAATTATTTAAGATATGTTTCCAGTAATAGGATTATTAGTCCAAAATTTTGATCATTTTTTTGACTTTATTCATTGTCAATACATTTTAAATAGACGTGGTTGCAAGACTTCTGGTTCTGGCCAAGACTGAGAAACAAGTACCAAAATATCCCCTTCAGCTTAAGACATACAAAACCCAGATTACTTCCTTGAAAATATTTCCAGGCATGTCATAGGGAAGAGGACCCAAAGCAAAGCTGGGAAGTCATCAGACTCCCTGAGTTGGGACATCTGAGACAGCAAGATAGATGGATTACACAGGACAGAATACAAAAGAGAGCTGCACAGACAGAACTTGGAGATCTACAAAGGATTCCCACTGAGTATTTAGCAGAGTACTAATCAGTGCATGTAAGCACCTGAAGCCAAGAGAAGAGCCATCCAAAAGGATTAGAAGTAAAAATACCAGAGCTCATACAGGACTATTTCCATGAACCAAACTAAAAAAAAGATCTCATAATTCATAGGACATTGGGTACATACAGTACTCAGAAGTATCTTGTTCTACTCATGGATAATTATTAGCCCTATGCTACATGCTTCTCTGATACCACCTAATTAGGATGAAAAGCAAAATCCAAAGACTATTTCCAAATAACTGTGTTCTGGAACAAACTTTACAAATATTTGGAAAAATACAAAAATATCAGCATGCCAGTAAGGTAAAATTCATCCTGAAATTTAATGAAAAATTACCAGGCATGCAAAAAAGCAGGAAAATATGTCCCTAGTCTGGAGAAAAATTAATCAAAGCTGAAACAAAACTAATAAAGATATTGGAATTATCAGGCAAGGACATTAAACAGGTATTAAAACAGTGTTCCTTATACTCAAAAAATAAAAGTAGTGACATGAAAAATATTGAAGAGAGCTAAACTGAACTTCTAGATAAAAGGCATAATTTCCAAGATGAAAATTAGACTAAATGGAATTAATGGCAAATCAAATACAAAAGACCAGCAAAGTTGAGGACAAAGCAAAAGAAACTGCCCAAAATGAAGCAAAATTTTTTTTTAAAATTTTAAATAAACAAAGCAGTGAGTTGAGGGGCATATTTGAGTATTCTGACTGATGGAAAGTCCCACGGAGAAAAGACAGAGATGGTGTCAAAAAATACTTGCACAAATAATGGCTAAAAATTTTCCAAATTTGATGAAAACTGTAAACCTACACATCCAAGAAGCTCAACCAACCACAGTAGAAAAACCATTAAGAAAACTACACCAATTCACATCATAATCAAACTGATCAAAATCAGTGATAAAAAAAAAATATTAAAAGAGGCCCAAGGATAAGAATGACAGCAGATTTCTTGCCAGAGACAATACAAGTGAGAAGACAATGGAATAACATAGTTAAAACATGGAAAGAAAAAAAAACCTGTCACCCTAGTTTTGACACCCAGTGAAAACATCTCTTAAAAACAAAAGTGAATAAAGACTTTTCCAGACATGCAAAGGTGAAATAATTCAGCAGCAGCAGACTACACTACAAGGGATCCTTCACACAGAAGGAAGATGATGCCAGATGGAAATATGAACCTACAAAAAGGAATAAAGAACACTGGAAAACAGAAAATCAGTAAATATGTCATTTTTAAAATACTGAAATATCTTTAAAAGATAACTGGCTGCCTAGACAGAAAAATAACAATGTAGTGTGGGGTTTATAACATACATAAAAGTAAAAGGTATGATGACAGGCAAAAAGACTAATGGGGAGAAATGATACTATTTTGTGAGTTTCTTATATGGTACATGAAGTGGTATAATATCACTTGAAAAGCTGTAATGGAGTAAGATGTATACCATAAACCTAAAGCATCCATGAAAATACCAAAGAATTATAGCTAAAAAACAACAAAAAGAAATCCTAAAAAATTATCTAAAACAACTCCCCAAAAAGAGGAAAATGTAACAAAGTACAAATAGAATACAAATAGCATAATGATAGGTTTAAACCCAAACATCATTAATCACATCAAATATAAATACTATAAATAATTTAATGTCAGATATTTTTAAAAAGAAAAAAATGCAAGACATAAATGCTTCCTACAAAAAAATATTGTTTTCTATAAAGACAAAAACAAGATAAAAGTAAAAAGAGGAAAGAAAAAACATGCTAATGTTAATCCAAAGAACAGTAGAGTGACCATATTAATACCTGATGAGATAATTTAAGATAAATGAACATTGCCAGAGATGAAGGATATCATTCCCCAATAATAAAGAGGTCAATTTATCAAGTAGAAAGAGCAATCCTAAATAGTTATGCCCCTAATAGTAATAAAGGGGCTTCAAACTACCTGAAGTAAAAATTGAACTGAAGGGAAAAGCAGAAATACACACAATTATAGCTGGAAATTTCAACTCTACTCTCAAAGTAAGCCATAGAACAAGACAGAAAATCAGTATGAATGTAGAGACTGGAACAAAACTATCCATCAACTTGACCTAATTGACATTTATAGAATATTCCACCCAACAATAGCAGAATGTACATTCTACTCAAATGCCTAAGGACACACCAGATTCTGACCCACAAAAAATAGTCTCAATCACTTTAAAGGATTTGAGTCACAAAAGACATGTTCTCTCAGTACAAAAAAATTAATTCATAAGCAAATAATAGATTTCTGGAAATTCTTATTTATAAAATAAATAACACTTCTAAATAACCCATAGGTTGAAGAAGAAATCAAAAGGGAAATTAGAAAGTGTTTTAAAATTAATAAAAATACAATATATCAAAATTCATGAGATACTGCCAAAAAACAGTAGAAGGAAATTTACAGTACCCAGTCTATATCATAAAGTTCTCAAATCAACTACATTAGCTTCCACCTTAAGAAACCAGAAAGAGAGAGGAAGTTAAGCCCAAAGTTAGCAGAATAAAGGCAATAATATCTATCAGAGGAGAAATCAACAATTTTTTTTTTTTTTTAAAAAGGAAAACAATAAAGAAAACCAATCTGGTCCTTTGCAAAGATACATAAAATTATATGTCTTTAGCCAGGCTCATGAGAGAGAGAAGAGAAGAGAAGAGAAGAGAAGAGAAGAGAAGAGAAGAGAAGAGAAGAGAAGAGAAGAGAAGAGAAGAGAAGAGAAGAGAAGAGAGTGCGAGCGAGCACACACGCGAACAAACACAAATCAAAAATGAGACAGGTGAGGGGCGCCTGGGTGGCTCAGTCAGCTAAACTGTTAAGCGTATAACTTCAGCTTAGGTCATGATCTCACAGTTCGTGGGTTCGAGCCCTACGTTGGGCTCTGTGCTGACTGCCAGCTCAGAGCCTGGAGCCTGTTTCAGATTCTGTATTTCCCTCCCTCTTGTCATGACTCTCCCCTGCTCATGCTCATGCGCACTCTCTCTCTCTCTCTCAGAAATAAAACATTTAAAAAACTTTTAAAAAATGAGACAGATGACATTACACAGTCTACTGATATTAAAGTAAGAAAATACTATGNGTGCGCACTCTCTCTCTCTCTCAGAAATAAAACATTTAAAAAACTTTTAAAAAATGAGACAGATGACATTACACAGTCTACTGATATTAAAGTAAGAAAATACTATGAACTTTATGTCAAAATATCTTGACAACTTAGGAGAAATGGACAAAGTCCTTGAAAGATACAAAGTAACAAACCCTTACTCAAGAATGTATAGCCTGAATGACCCAACATCCATTACATAAATAGAACTTATAGTTGAGTTTTTCTAGGAAGGGGTCTCCAGGCTCAGATGGCTATGCTAGAAAATTCTAGTGAGCATTTAAGGATGAATGTCAATTCTACAAAGCTCTTTCAAAAAATTAAAGAGGAGAAAATTTTCTCAACTTATCCAGTGATGGAGGAATGAACATTACCATGAAGACAAAAGCAAACACATTAGAGGAAAGTAAAACTATAGACCAATATCTCTTATGAACACCTTGTAAAAAAAAATTTTAGCAAATCAAATCCAGCATTAAATGGAAAATACATCATGACAAAGTAGAGTTTATCCCAGTCTAATAATTTTAAAATGAGTACAATTTCCCATATCAGTAAAAAAATTTACAAATATCTCCATATATGCAAAAAAAGTTATTTACAAAATCTAATATTTTTCCTGATATATTCCTGATACAAACACCCAGCAAACAAGGAATGGAAGGAAACCTCCTCAACCTGATAAAGAATTTCTACCAAAAACAAACAAAAAACCCTACAGATAACACCATGGTTATCTCTTAAGACTGAATGCTCTCGGGGCGCCTGGGTGGCTTAGTCGGTTAAGCATCCGACTTTCGCTTAGGTCATGATCTNAACAAGAGAATGTTTACTCTTACCATCTTTTTTTTTTCATGTTTACTTATTTATTTTGAGAGAGAGAATACAAGAGAGAGCATGAGCAGGGGGAGGGCAGAGGGAGAAAGAGAATCCCAAGCAGGCTCCACACCATCAGTGCAGAGCCCAATACAAGGCTTGAACCCACAACCCTGAGATCATGACCTGAGCCAAAATCAAGAGTCAGGTGCTTAACAAACGGAGCCACCCTGACACCCTACTCTTACCATTTCTATTCAACATTATTCAACCTTACAGGCAATAAGGAAAGTCAAAGATTAAAAGGGATCTACAATGAAACGGGAAAATCTAAACTGTTTGTATTCACTAACAACATGATCATATAAGTAGAAAATCCTGTGGGATCTACAAAAGGCTGGTAGAACAAGTAAGTGACTAACAAAGTTATACAATACCAGGTCAATACTCAAAATTCAGATTTTATTTTTCAAAATTTTTTATGTTTATTTATGTCATATATATAGAGAGAGACAGAGTGTGAGTTTGGGAGGGTCAGAGAAAGAGGGAGACACAGAATCCAAAGCAGGCTCTAGGCTCTGAGCTGTCAGCACAGGGCCCGATGCGGGGCTCAAACTCACCAACTGTGAGATCATAACCTGAGCCGAAGTCAGCCGCTTAACCAACCCAGGTGCCCCTCAAAATTCAGCTTTTAGGTCTATGTAATACTGATAAGCAATTAGAAGCTGAAATTTAAAAACACATAAAAAATATGAAGTACTTAGGGATCAACTACAAAATATTGCTGAGAGAGATTAATGACCTAACAAATGAAGAGATCAACCATGTTCATGGATTAAAAGACTTAATATATTGAAGATGTCAGTTCTCCCCAAATTGATCTAAAGATTCCATGCATTCCCAATTAAATCTCATCAAGACTTTTTCTCTAAAAATTGACAGGCTGAATATAGAAATCACATGGAAAGGCAAAGAATCTAATATGGGCCATTTGAAAGAAAAAAAAATTGGGAGACTTACACTACTTCACTTCAACATTTACTATAAAACTACAGTAATCAAGACAGCATGGTACTGACATCAAGATAGACAAATAATCAATATAACAGAATAGGAAGTCCAGAAATAGACCTACATGTACATGGTCAACTGATTTTTAACAAAGGTTCAGAAATTATTCAATAGAGAAAAATATAGTAGTTGTTTTTTTTCCAGCAAATGGTGCTAGAACCATTGTTTGTACATAAGAGAGAAAAGAACTTTGATCCATAGCACATGCAAATACTAACTAAAAACAGATCATAAATTTAAACCTAAAGCTACAAACCTAGAAGAAAACATCAGAGTAAATCTTGAGACCTTGAGTTAGGTAAAGATTTCCTCAAAAGAACACCAAATATACCATATACAGTCAATAAAAGAAAAAAACTGATAAATCAGGCTTCTTCAAAATTAAAAATATCTTCTTTGAAAAATACCCTAAGACAATGAAAAGACAAACCACAGGCTGGGGAAAATAACTACAAATAACATATTTGATACAAGAGTTCTATATCAACATATCAAGAACTCTCAAAACTCAAAAAATAAGGGGTGCCTGGGTGGTTTAGTCAGTGAAGTATCTGACTCGATTTCAGCTCAGGTCATGATCTCATGATCTCAGGGTCCTGAGATGGAGCACTGGGTTGAGCTCTGTGCTGAGTGTGGATCCTGCTCAGCACAGGATTCTCCCTCTCTCTCCCTCTCCCCTACCCCAACTCATGGTCTCTCTAAAAATATAAATAAAAATTTTAAAAATTTAAAAACCTAAAAAAACAAATAGGAAATACACTAACAAAATAAAGAATCCCATGTTTTCATGCAAAGGTGGATCTTGAGAAACTTAACAGAAGATGATGGGGGAAGGGAAAGGAAAAAAAATAGTTACAAACAGAAAGGGAAGGAGGCAAACCATAAGAGACTCTTAAATACAGAGAACAAACTGAGGGTGGGTGGGGGACTGGAGAGAGGAGAAATGGGTGAGGGGCACTGAGGAGGCCACTTGTTGGGATGAGCACTGGATGTTGTATGTAAGTGATTAACCACAGGAATCTACCCCAAGAACCAAGAGCACGTTTTACACACTGTATGTTAGCCAATTTGACAATAAATTATATGAGTGAATGAATGAATGAATGAATATTGGCAAAAGATTTGAACAATCATTTTACCCTAAGAAGATAGGCAGAGGAAAATAAGCACATGAAAAGATGTTCCACATCATTAGATAAATGCAGATTAAAACCCCAGAGGGATACCACTACTCACCTATTAGAATGGCAAAAGTTAAATGGACTAACCATATCAAGTGTTGGAAAGGATGTGGATGAATTGAACTCTCATACAATAGTGGTGGGATGGAAGATTGTAAACACACTGTGGAGAAGTTTGGTAGTGTCAAACATACATCTATTTTATAATTCAGTGACTCCCTCAAGAATTTATCACACAGAAATGAAAGCATATGTTGGGGCACTTGAGTGGTTCAGTCGGTTGAGTGTCCAACTCTTCATTTTGGCTCAGATCATGGTCTTGTGGTTCATGAGTTCGAGCCCTGCATCAGGCTCCGTGCTGGTCATGTGGAGCCTGCTTGGGATGTTCTCTCTCTCTCTCTGCCCCCTTCCCCACTCACACACACATACTCTCTCTCTTAAAATAAATAAAACTTAAAAAAAAAAAAGAAATGAAAGCATATGTCAACAAAAACATTAGTACACAAATGTTCACAACATCTTTATTTTGAAAAGTCTAAAACAGGAAACACCCAGATGTCCACCAACATGTGAATGGATTAAAAAAAAAAAAAAAAAAAAAAAAACCACTGTGGTATATCCATATAAGAGAATGCTACTCAGCATAAAGAATGAACTATTAATAACACACAACATGATGAATTTCAAAATAATTATGCTGAAAGAAGCCAGATCATAAAAGAAGATACCATATGATGTAATTTATGTAAACTTTAAGAGAATACAAACCTATGATGATGAGAAAGAGATCAGTAGTTGCCTAGGAAAGGGGTGGTGGGTTGGGTTAAGAGGAATTAACACAAGGAAAGTTTTGGGAGGGGGAGGGATACGTTTCACTATCTTGATCGTGATGATCAACATATACATATGTAAAAGCATATCAGATTGTACATTTTAAATAGGCATTTTGCATATGTAAAATCAATTTTACGTATGTAGACATATATAAAAACATCAGATTGTACATTTTAAATAGGCACAGTTTACTGTATGTCAATCTGAACTCAAAATATATGGTTTTGAAATACATGGCTGCACCTAACAGAAAAAGAAATATTCTCCACAACTAAAAGGAACCAAATGCACAAGAAGTACACTCTCTTCCTCAAGTCAGTTGGAAGATTCTTGCAATCTCACTTAGAAATCTTTGCATTCCCCGAGCTAAACATGGTGCCTGGCAAATTGTTGATTTTCAATTGATGGTTTGCTCAATACATGAACCAACCCATCAAACTCAAGTATCAATCCTTCACATTCTGTTTTTTGCTCAAAGCCTGGCTCAGGATTACCCGTTTGGTGAAGGCACGGTCTTCTCAGGTGCCCTCAGACTGGGCTAGTGCTGGAGGCTGACAAGTCACCACAGGGAAGAAAAAACCCAGCATGTATAAAGCTACCAGCAGAGGGCCAGCTCCCACAAATGTTACTTCTCTTTTAGAACTTTTCTAGAGTCTGCCATCCATGATCTCTCTCTCTCTCTGCTTTTGTCTTGTATATTTATGGGGATACAGGTTTAAGGTCTTTATCCTTGAGGATTTTTTTTTTTTTTTTTTAATTCTTGGTTTTAAAATTAGACCATTTAAACTGTTAGGAATCTACCTCACAGTAAGAGTAACAAATCAAAATGATACTCCCTTCTACCTTTGGTTGTTCGCCTATAAACCTATCTGTTATGTTTTGAAACAATAATCTTGAAGAGAGTGAAAGGAAGGGAGAGGCTCTCCCTCCCCAGTCAGTGCATCAGACCTTGGACTTACCCCTTGTGCAATGGCCCGGCCCTGTACTGCCAGAGGGGTGCCCTCTCCTCGCCTGTATTCTCCTCTGCCCTCTGTCCCCACAAGGATGCCACTCCCCACCAGTGTCAGTCTGTGCCTGCAGGCAGGGGGCAAAGGGGCCAGAGTAAAGACTGTCCCCCAGGAGATGACTTGGGGCAGGGAGGAATCAACTCCGTGAGGCGGTATGAGTCAACACATCAGTCCCTCTGTCATGAGCTGCCCTGACTTTAAAGTCCCTAGATCACAATTCTTGCTTTGAGCTTCGATACGGATTTCCCCATAAATGAAAAAAAGAACAGAACGCCTGAGGGAGTCTGCATTTGGGACTCAAAGAGAAGCATTAAGCAAGTATTCAGTGGCATTGCTTATTTCTTCAGGCCATTTATTGGGTGTCTCCTACAGCACCCAAAAAATATTTCACCAAAATGCACTGGATGTACTGGAAACCCCAGTGCACAAGCAAATGTATCCATGTGAAACTGTTCTGAATCTGCCTCCCAGTAAGAAAAAACAATATTCTCTTCTACCTTTGTTTGTTCTCCTGTAAGCCTTGGATATAATGTTTTGAAACAATCATGAAGAGATCCTCACGTCCAAGTTAAAAACAACCCACTTCACCCTGAAAGGGAAGAACCTGAACTCTCCTTAATGAACATTCCAGCCCGTTCTTCTCCCTTCCAACTGTCGGATTAGGAACACAAGGAACATCCCCAAGTTGCTCATTAATGTGACTCTAAAGAAAATAATAGATCAACATCTGAAAAAACGCTTTGCTGCTAAGAAGGGCCACTCTCTGTTAACCACACCAAAGCTGAAACTCCCCAACCACCACACACATGTTCAAAGTCGCTGTAAGGCTGCCTGGGTCAGTTTTTTTTTTTTTTTTTTTTTTTTAAGAACTATCACAACACGACGTACAAATGACAAGAGCTGGTATAAAGCAAGAGAAAACGGAATAATAAATACGCAGATGTGAAATAAAAGCAGCCAAACTACCACTATGAACCTGTGCAGTTAGGTATAGCCTAGGGTGGTAAGCCATCTTAATTTGTAGTAACACCAAAACAGAGGATTAGCAGAAACAGCTGAATATGAAATGGGGTGGAATGACAGCCTAGGGAAATACACTGACAGGGATTTCTTCTTCCCTTACACCCACAAAATAGGGCTTCTTGTCCCCTGAGCTCCAGCCCTTATTTCTCCAGGAGGAAAAGCCTGCCATGATGCATGAATATGAGACAGATTTCACACTGGCTGCTCTCCACAGAGCAAGCCCACCTGGCACATGAAGGGCCCTTCCAGGGAAGAGGTTTCCAAAGCAGCCAGTCCACGACAGCTCCTTCCAAGCAGCTGGCTCAGTACTCTGATGGTTGTGGGGACACAAAACTCCTTTCAAATGGCATTTTTTTTAAACACCAAAGTAGCAGATATTTTTAAAAGGTATATAAAGCTTTTTTTTTTTTTTTTACCTATTTCTACATGTCAAAGAAGCAACCTCATTTCAACCTCTGCTTGAGTGAGTACCAAATACTAACATCATCTGAATCCTCTACCTGTGACATAAGCTCTGCTAAATCATGCCGCTGAGAAGCTCTTCTTTCAAGGGTGTCTTCATGAGAGATAGTGTAAGCCATGCTAAGGAAAAGGCACTGTCCCCCACTCATCAAACACACACACACACACACACACACACACACACACACACACACACACACAGAAAGTGTTTCCAGAACCTAAAAACATTTTAGGATAAACATCTCTGAGCTAATATGTTATCAGCAGCATTGGTGGTTGTGAGGATTTCAGGAATTTCAAATGCCTTAAGGCATCTATTTTTTTAAAGTTTGGGTGCAGATTACCACCCCCCCCCAACAGCTTGCTCCATTCTTTTGGTGAAATGTCATCTCTTCAGAGTGCCCTTCCTTGCCCACACTATGTAATATAGAGCCTGCCCACCTCACTTCCACTACCCTCCATCCCCATGCCCTGCTTTATCTTTCTTCACAACAATTCTCACCTATCATGATTACATATACCCTTTACATGTTCTTGTCTATCACCTTGGCCAGAAGGGAAGTTCCATGAAGCAAGGCCACATCCAGCTCATCACTGTATACTCTAATCCTGGCTCAGTGGGGACAAAATGAATGTTTGTTGACCAAAGTGAGAAGAGAAAAGGTTGTGAGGGAGGTTGAGCATAGATAAATTCCACATTTGTCATTCTAACATATACAACATTCAGATAATCTACAAGCACTGCTTCATTGAATCCTCATGGCAATACTTGGTTGATATTACTAGCCTAGTTTTAGAGATAAGAAAACCAGAAAGTTATTTTGCCCAAGTTTTTCTTCTAAGAAATCCCAACTTCTGAAGATGCTGGTTTCCATCTAATTTTTCAGTTAAAATCATCTGTAAAGTTTCTGTTTAGAGGTTGATATATAGCTGGAAAGGTACTCTGTACAAAGAAATGACAAGGCAAGATGCTAAGGAAGTAGGAGACATGTCTGAGAGGTTCAGCAGGAAAGGGGCAAGTGCGCTTGGCTGCCAAGCTTCAACTTGTCCACCGATACTCACTTGGTTTTTAGGTTTCCTCCAAAACACATTTACTGCTCCACAGCCCCGGTTCGTTCTCCTTGGCGTTTTCAATCTGTGGCCAAGTCTTCAGCTTGCCAAGACTTTTCCACATCCAGAGGCACTGGGGTAGCTGGTTACTGGGATTGTGACTGGGCACTGTGGCGTCTACAGCCACCCAACCTCCAAATGACTCAGGTGCCCAGGCACCTCACAGCAAGAGCTGACTTGAGACACAACCTGATTTATGGGGCCCAGAGATGCCTGGGCTTTGGCCCCAACTAATAAAGCATTTACCCATAGACTAGATGCAATTAGATGAGAAACAAACAAGGAAACATAAAAAGGAAAGTCAACACATGATGGGCAAGCGGTGGATGTTCTTCACCAACAACCACCCATGAGCAGGCTGGGTGTAGCACTGCAATAAGGAGCGTGTGTGGGGGCACAGGGCAGGGAGCCTGTGTCAGCTTCTGGTACTAACTCTACAAACGTGCATCTCTTTGAGAAGAACTGCTCATGAGCCTTTCTTCCAGGGTAACACCTCACCTCCTCTAATATTCAAAGATAATACTATAGAGATAAATATATGGATCTATCTCTCTGGAGAAGAGTTAGAGAATTTCTCATTTAAACAACATATTAACAAATGCATATTATATTCCAGAAGCCCATAAAAAGACTTTAAAACAATTTTATGTTTTGTGTGAAGATTTAATTTGCTATAGCTGTATTCAAACTCCTCCTTCCACCCTGGACAATTAAACTTTGGTTTGAGCCATGAAGTGCCCAGCTTCCATCACAAAGATAACTAAAAGAGATTAGAAGCATGATCTTTTTCCATAAACATTTTTATTTTAAGAAGTAGAACTGTTTTTGAAACACTAAGCACTGGCAATATCACAAAATACTATTTAAAGGGTAGAGGGAGAAAGCTTTGAGGAGAATAAGCACCCTGTTCATTTTGATGCCTTCATCCACAGAACTCAACCAGAACTCACCTTAACACTGACACACCAGGCCTGTTTTTTGTTTTTTTTGTTTTTTTGTTTTTTTTACCTCTACCCCAGACCCCAGTGAGTGGCAGGACTCCTAAGTCTTCAGAACCTTAGCCTAGCTTGGCTCAAAAGTATTTCAACATCTGGAAACTTGAAGAATATTCTCTTCTGCTCATGCTGGGTAGATTAATTGATTAGAGATACTTCTTGGTTCAATGGGCAGCTATTCCTGAAGGCCATGAACTTTCCTCTTTGGACAGAAGCAGGAAAAGTGCATACAGGATGGCATATGGTCCAACTAGGGTATCAAGGAAAACATCATGCAATTACTCAATCACTGATTTCTCTGTTGGTAGACTTCTCAAAAGGGGAATGTGTTAGGGTTCTGAAAAACTGGATGGATGGACAGACGGACGGGGACACACACACACAAATTATTTTAAGAAATAGGCTCTTGCAATTGTAGAAGTCAGCAAATTATAAATCTGCAGGGTGGACTGGCAGCCTGAAGACTCAAAAAGAATCAATGCTATGGTTCCAATCTGAAGGCCACCTGCAGCAGAATGTCCTCTTGCGTGAAGGAGGTCAGTCATTTTTTCTATCCAGGCCTTTGATTGACTGGATAAGACCCACCTACATTATGGAGGGTATTCTGCTTTCTTAAAGTCCACTGACTTCAATACTAATCTCCTTCACAAACACCCTCACCAAAACATCCAGAGTGATGTCTGACCACCTACCTAGCCACTGGCCTTGTCAACCTGACATATAAAGTTAACCCGCACAGGAAACTGATGCACTCCCTTCTTCCTCCCAGTCAACTTAGAAATTTCTACCTTTACAAAGGAACTCACACAAATCTCACATTTAAGAATTTTTTTCCAGGTAAACCATTTTTTTCTTTGAGAAAAAAAATCAAACTTCTAAAAACAAAAAAAAGTGTTTTAAGACACAGTGGATTTTTCCAGCATAATTCTTTTTCAGCCAATTTATTCTGGGACAAAGATGATCATTCAGGGAGCACCACATATATTTAGTAGCTAAAAGGGTAAATGTCAAAGCCAAAAAAGCTAAACGGAACACTCAATGAAACTGAGTGGTCTTTCCTTTAACTTTTGTTTTTAGAAAATATTAGTGTGAAACAATTACTCTTTTTATTACTACTTACCAAAAAAAAAAAAAACCCTAAAGCTCATTTTTTTTTTAATATTTTTATTTATTTCTAGGAGAGAGAGAGAGAGAGACAGCGTGAGCAGGGGAGGGTCAGAGAGAGAGGGGGATACAGAATCTGAAGCAGGCTCCAGGCTCTGAGCTGGCAGTCAGCACAGAGCCCGACGCGGGGCTCGAACCCATGAACAGCGAGATCATGACCTAAGCGAAAGTCGGACGCTTAACCGACTAAGCCACCCAGGCGCCCCTCATTTTTTAAATCCTTAAAAATAAAAATAAATTGAAGAGATAGCAATCTATAGAAGACATCAAGGCACTTCCAACCATCTCCCCCACCCCACCCCCGCCTTGGCATCCGTGGGATGAAAAGCGTGTTGACTGTGGAAATCATGACAGGTTGTACTTCCTGTTTGGACTCTAGCTCTGATCCATCTAATTTTCACAGGGCATCTGTCTTCATAAAAAGCAAGGATGGTAGTAACTCTACAAAGGGCTGAGGGGAAACCCATTAAATCATCCTCATCACAAATAGCTCTATCCACGGTACATCAGCCTTTTAATTCCAGCATAATAAATTGAGATCCAAGGTCCCATTTGTGAAACAGCTTTGATGTGGAGCTGGTGAGGACTGGACTGGCAAGTGTCGGTATTTCCTGGGAGCCTTTAGATGCTGGCATGGATCTCCAACCTCTCCCTCTGGCTAGTGCACTAGTAAAGGATCCTTTAGAAGCATAGGCTATTGTTATCTGAAGATCTCTAAGTGCTTAAAAGAAAGGGCATTAATTTCTCAGAATTCTCAGGAGGGATAACCTGGAGATGTAGCTCAGTTCAGTTCTGAGGTTCAATTTCAATTGTGCTCCATACAGAGTCATGTGAGATCAAATGCCAATGTTAAAAAGGTTAAACTTTAAAAAGGCTTTAGGAAACTTTGGACCCAGAACCTCAACCACGATAACAACTTTCCTATTATCCTAACATACTGGAGCTCGTTCTACATTTTACCAACTACCCGATTAACTTCCCACGTTACTTGGAGTGAATAAACATGCATACATCTATATCTTGTTTCAGATTTCTGACTGCTAAAACGGAAAGCAAAACAATAAACTTACAGCAACATTTGTTATAATGATCTCCCTCTGAAAAACAATATTAACAGGAAAAGAAATGAAACAGAACCCAGCACACTTCCTTTGAGTAAGGACAAGCCAGCCTTGAGAAAAAGGTTGGGGGACATAGAAGCCAAGGGAATGGGCACAGGGTTAAGCAGGCTGTGTCCCACTGAGGTGGAGCCTGGTGACAGGGATGCCACACGGAGTAACCAGGGAGGCTGGGGATTGGGATGGGGACAATTTCAGCTCCTTCCCTGAAAGCTGCTCTCCAACCAACCAGCCCTTCCTCTCATCACTTTATACAATTCTCTCTCCTCCTGCACTCCTCCAGCCCCTCTCCCCCTTATGCCTGCTTAAATCACTTGGTCCCACTCAGTAAGTGGAAGTCAGGCGAGGGCAGGCCTGGATGCAGCAGCACTGTCCACTGTATTCCCTCAGACACATGAACTTCAATTAATCCACAAGACCCTCAATGTCTCCGGGGGTGCCTGGGTGGCTTAGTCGGTTAAGCGTCCGACTTTCGCTTAGGTCATGATCTCGCGGTTCGTGGGTTCGAGCCCCGCGTCGGGCTCTGTGCTGACTGCCAGCTCAGAGCCTGGAGCCTGTTTCAGTCTGTGACTCCCTCTCTCTCTGACCCTCCCTTGCTCACGCTGTCTCTCTCTCTCTCTCTCCTAGAAATAAATAAAAACATTTAAAAAAAAATTTAAAAAAAGACGCTCAATGTCTCCAGGTTGAATTGGCACCATGAGGGCCCTCTGCCCAAGTGGACCTGTCTGTGAACGTCCTTCCTGGAGTAACCCCCTATTCTGCTCCTGAGGGTACCTGGTACAGCAATGTTGATCTTTGTTCTAGAACTGCCTCCACTTTTATAGTTCTGGGAGTCATTCTGAAAAGAAGAAATGTTAAGGGAAACTATACTTGGCTGCTCTTAGTGCTGACAAATATAAGTATAATTGAATACTGTTTCCTCGACACACAACTTTACTACCATAATTGGAACCTGGCCAAAGTAGATGTACTCAAGATGAGGAATTTTTTTCTCCTTTCTCAGAGGCCCTAATATTTCAAGCCAACTGTACCCCACGCCTACAGTCCTATGTGTGTCATCGAGGAATCTACTTTGATCTGTAGAAAGCATGCTTGTTGGAGCAACATAATGAAAGAGCTTATTGTTGAAATGTAGGCTATGTGAAGCCAGAGGCAACAGAACATCCTATAGGGGTTCTCTTTGTTGAAGTCTAAGGCTTCACAGGGATGTTGAGAGCTGCATGATGATCCTCCTCAAATCCTGCCATTCCTACTTGGGAGCCATTACCCTAGTAGGACTAAACATGCTGCCAGAAAATTATGCTTTCATTTTCCCAAAACAGTGGAGATAAAGCAGTGGCCCATTTTAAGGTTTGGTCATCTCTGATTGCACCTACCTAGTGATGAATTGCTTTAATCCCAACTTAGCCAACAGCCTTGGTATGCTGTCGAAAAGAGTCATGGAGTCCTCATTTCTGTCACTGTAGTCAGCACCTTGACAGCATCCCTGATGGATGCTCACTGAGTCTCTACTCAACACGTTGCATATGTTTGAGCAGTGAGAGAGCCGCAGCCGGTCTACCTCTCTGGACAGTGACCAGATTTCCTTATAACAAACCCCAATCTCCCTCTAGATACTTGCCATCCACTGGCAGTAGCTCTGGCCTCAGGGCCTACACACAGCATAACTCTGTGTCTTCTATACCTGTGAACTATTCAAATAAAGCCACAGCATGCCCTTCCTTGGTGAGCCTTGTCTGGGTTCCCTCAATGCTCATCATGTATTGGATTCAGACCAGCTCAGCCCATGGGCGTTTAACATGCAGAAGAGCCTCAAAGTAGGCCTAATCAGCACAGACAGCCTGAAGACTATGTGATGACCCTTTATCAGACACAACAAATTCATCAGTGCAGCCCAGGCTGCTTGTGGATGCTTTGGGTGTGGGGGGCGGGGGAGAGGCCGGGAGGGGTCTACCATAACAGCTAAGTGACAGGTGATGCGCACTGATCTTCATTGCTCTTAATTTTTAATTCTGAAATATAAATACACAGGAAATTACAAAAGTAGCACAGAAAGGTTCCAGGTACTCTTCACCAGTATCCCCCAATGGTTGCATTGTACATACCTGTAGCACAATATCAAAACCAAGGACAGCACATGGTGTGACATGTGCAGAGAGTTTTGCATCATTACCACGTGTGCAGATTTGTGTAACTACTACCGCAGTCAAGATACTACTCCATTACTACAAAGATCCCCTGTGCTACCCCCTCACAGACACATTCACACTCCTACCCCAACACCAGTGTCTCTAACCACTCCCCAACCTGTCTTTCATCTCTTTAACAGTGTTCTTTCAAGAATGTTGTATACAGTATGGGACCTTTTAGGATTGGCTTTTAACCATCAGCCCAATGCCCTTGAGATCCATCCAAATCATATGTGCCAGTAGTTTGTTCTTATTTTGTGTATTGCTGAGCAGTACACCATGGTAGGGATGTACCAGACTGTTTAACTACTCACCTACTGAGGGACAACTGGGCCATTCGATTTTTTAAAAATTTTTTATTATTGTCTTCCTTCTGTCTTATGTCCAATTTGTTCTTAAGTTTCTGGAGGTGGAAACAGAA
Source organism: Crocuta crocuta (assembly GCF_008692635.1). Classification (NCBI taxonomy): domain Eukaryota; kingdom Metazoa; phylum Chordata; class Mammalia; order Carnivora; family Hyaenidae; genus Crocuta; species Crocuta crocuta. The sequence continues at coordinate 3,203,726 of NW_027528357.1, forward strand.
TATTGAGACTTTTCAGGGGCGCCTGGGTGGCTCAGTCGGTTAAGTGTCTGACTTCAGCTCAGGTCTTGACCTCATGGTTCGTGGGTTCAAGCCCCGTGTCAGGCTCTGTGCTGACAGCTAGCTCAGAGCCTGGAGCCTGCTTCGGATTCTGTGTCTCCCTCTCTCTCTCGCTGACCCTCCCATGCTCATGCTGTCTCTCTCTCTCTCTCAGAAATAAATAAAAACATTAAATTTTTTTAAAAAAATATTGAGACTTTTCTTCTTTTCTAATGTCAACATTTAGTTGTATAAATTCTCCATCCACACTACTTTTATTGCATCCCACAAGTTTTGATATGCTGCTTTTTCATTTTTACTCAATTCAGTGTGTATTTTTTTTTTTATTTCCCTTGAGACTTGCCTGTGATTCATGGATCATCAGAAGGGTGCTGCTTAGTTTCCAAGGGTTTGGGGATTCTCCTGTTAGCTCCCTGTCCTGATTTCTAGTCTGATTCCCTTGTGGTTGGGAGAACACCCTCTGTACAATTTTAATTCTTTTAAGTTTGTTGTGGTCTGGTTTACGGCCCGGGAGATGGTGTGTCTTGGTGTACATTTCATAGGTCTTGGAAAAAATTGTATATTTGTCTATTATCACTTGGAGTGCTCTATAAATGTTTGATGATGATATTGCATTCTTCTGTATCCTTGCTGATTTCTCCTCATTCTACTGATTATTGAGAGAAGGGTAATGAAGTCTCATGCTAACCACGTCTATTTCTCCCTTCAATTTTATCTGTTTTTGGTTCACTTACTTGTAGCTCTGTTGTTTCTTGCACACACATTGAGGGGTGCTGTGCCTTCCTGGTAGACTGAACTTATCATTATATATATATCCTCCTCTGTCTGGTAATTTTCTTTGCCTTGTTTCAGCACAGTAGTAAGAAAAGTCCTGACTATCCACTTGGCTTTCTCTGGCTTGCACCCCACCAAGGAGAAGGGCTCACATTAGGTAGTGGTGAATGTCTTGAGTGCCCATGTGGTCTCTACTAACTCCTGGGGGAGGGACCCTCCTACTGCCTGGAGAGGAGAAATGTCTCAGCTCCCCATCTGAGAACTGCATGGAGATCGTTAGGAGACCAGACGTGACCATGGAGAAACACAGAGCAACAGTTTGCCACGATGACAAATGGGGATGCCAAGAAAGTTGGAGACCTTGGGATCCTCAGCCCATAGCAATTGTGAATGATGGGGCATTTCCAAGGACCTCAGAGGCCAGAGCCCCCTCCCTGCAGTGAAAGTATAAGGCTGGTGAGGGAAGAGGAGTTGATGTTGTATCTACAGTGAAGACAGGCCAGCCTGACCACCAACATATCCAACAGACCAGCTTCAGCCTGGAGGCTAAGCCGGATGCAGCAAGCAGGCAATAAGCAGAAGCCGTGGCTTTAAAACAAGACAGGACAAGGAGGGTGAGGGGTCTGTGCTTAGGGGAAACCAAGGCCATGTCAGATTTTAGTCATGTTAAAACATTTTAATCAAGCTCTACTCTGATCCCATAAGTTTACCTTTCTCTACTTTTGTTTTTCTTTCCTTTTTTATTGTTATTTCTAGAAAAGATTCCATTTGAAAAATTACTCTATTTTAGCTGAACTAAGGGGAAAAAAGGAATATTTCCTGGGCATTTGTATCAGGGCCAGGTCTGTGAGCAGAGTGAGTATTTCCCGACTGGCCTGGTGTGCTGCTGCGTCTGTCCGTGCTGCAGAAGCAGACAGGGGTGTGGGAACAAGGCCTTCCCTCCTCCTCTTGCTTTGATCCCCACCAGGATGCTACACAGACTCACTCTGCCTCCAGCAGGGAGTCTGTGCTCAGGGCAGCTTCTCAGCCAGGTGGCTGCAGTCACAGAGGCAGGGCAGAGGCACATGCATGCATGTGGGGCCAGCACGGGCCAAATGGAGAAAACACACAGGGAGCCAGCCATGCATATAGTAGGAAGAGCTCAGTGAGTGACCCCCCTCTACAGCACACCATAAAGCATCTAAGTGGGCACAGTGGAACATCCACTTCCTGAAATTCATTTTTGTTAATGATGGGAAGCCACCAAGACATACTTGTAAAATTACATTAACACACAGAGCAATAGTTAAAATCAAAGTGTCACAAAGTTCATCATCACTAAAAGACCATTAAGTTTAGATAAAATTGTATTTGTATAAGAGCAGACAGTTACCTTGGTCCCATTCATGAGGAGGAGGGATGAACTTTCTAAGCAAATCATTCATATAAATCAAAGTCGGTCACCTATAGTCCATGTGCCAAATCCAACTCACCACTTGCTTTTGAACAGCATGCAAGCTAAGAACAGTTCAATGTGATGATAGAAAACACTAATTTTTAACCTCAGTTAAGAAAAATGCTGTCTCTACCCACCAAAATTCTTTTTGTATCATTAGCTATCATCACAGAAGTGCCTACTCAATACCCTTCATTTTGCCTTTTGGTCCGCAATGACTTAAACATCTACTTACCCGCCCTATACAGGAAAGTTTGCTACCTCTAGCATGAACCAATAATATAAAATAGCAAAAAAGAAAGTTTGAAATATTGTTAAAGTTGCCATACAAACAAAATGTATGGATTTTAAACAATTACCTATTCATTGTAGCACAATTAAGGTGCACTCAGTGTGCTCATGTGACTAACTTAAGAGCAACAAATCCATTTATTTTAAATCATTCTCTAACTCAGACTTTTTCTAGGGGCCCTTCTGTTTTCAGGCAAAGAGAAATAACACTGAACCTGATTAAATGGATTCCATCTAAATGCTTGCCTCACTGACCCAGCTTTTTACTTTTGATGACCTTCAAGTGGTCAGCCCTCAGATTAACCCTTTATTTCTCCCAAAAAGTGGCTGTGGGAGGGAGTAGGGCAAAGCGTGGGGTGGGAGAGGAAGGAGGGAGCTGGAGAGTGGCTTCCACTAGCAGGACCCCAGCATGGGCCTGCCGGCAGGGTGAGAACCCCCGGTGCAGGGACCCATTCTGGATCTTCTAATCAGAGATAAAGTCTTCAGCCTAGAACATACCATTTTCTCTCCTGCAGAGTGAAAATTGCACATGTAACTTACTTCACCAATTTCCTGAGCCTTGCGGATCAGCTCACAGCCCGGTGTCCCAGGCAATGCCCCCTTCGGTAATGCTAATTTTTGTTTGTTTATAACACTGCTATTTTTTCATCTGAAAAAATAGGCTTCCTAGGGTATCAGTGAAATACAGTTTGAAGGAACAAATGGGGCAGGTTTGAAAAACAAGAAACACAAGAAGAAAAACATGATAAAGACATCAAAGTGGCCCAGTGGCCCAGTAGGGTCTCCATGCCTCACCGCCCCCATGGCGGGGCAAATTTTCACACATGGTCATGTTTTGAATGGCCTTCTCAGGATAGCAAATTTCACAAAGTAAAAGCTAGACCTGGAGTTTGCATGTTAGCACCAGGAAAGCCACTCCCTCTCTCGGGCTGGGAGGTGTCTCAGGATCCATAAGGCCAAGCAGAACTTTGCAAAGCACTTGAAGGTGAAGGCACCTGGGCTACCTTCAAAGGTACTGGTCAATGGTAACAGCCCAGGGCGACTCAACAGGCAGATGCTGGGTTTCTGAAGCACACTTCAACAACACCGTCTCTGATGGTCACCTCTGGTGGACCATCCAGTCCCTCCCGGGACCAGCTGCAGGGACGTCCCTGCTTCCATATCACCCTCTGCTCTGGTCTCCACCACGGCTGGCCACGGGAGGCTGCCCTCCTTCTCACTGGAGAGTACTGTACACACAGTTCCTGCTCATACTTGGGCCTGAGGGGGATTTTGGCGGGCCCCACCCTACATCACTCACCCTCCTGTCCCCATCAGTCTTCAGGACACAGGCGGGAGCAGCCCACCAAGGCCTAGAGCCTGGGCTGGCAGGGCTGGGGCTGCCCTCGAGGGCCCCACGTTGCCTCACCATCACCTACGGAACCTCGATGCCACCTTAACCGGTACAGCCCATCCCATCTCCCTCTTGAATTTTAGACTCAAGGATCCAACTGCCTGTTGACAGTTCCACGTAAGGTCCACAAGCAGCTCCAACTCAAATACGCCTCCTTCAACTGCTCCCCCTACTGCATTCCGCCTCCTTCAGTGATGTCACGTGTTTTCTTACCACGGCCAGGCACCCATCAGTCACCTGATGCCTCTGACTCCCTCAAGCTGCACACCAGCAGTCACTGAAGCTTTTACTACCTGTTTGGGAAGCAGCTGCCCCCTCAACCCCACTGCTTTGGTCAGGGTCTTCTCGTCCCCACCCCCCATTTTACCACCTCCGTCCTAACATGATCTCCCCAGCCCAAATCCTACCACGGCCCCTCCCACCCAGACTTTCTGAATGCCCTGCTCTCTGCTCTATGTCTGAGTCCAACTCCCCTGTGGCCCGGGGGTGTGGCGGCCAACTTCTGATGCATCAGTTTCCCCCAGACAGGCAGCAAGATGGAGGCTTTGTCTTATTTCTTTAACTCCAGGCCCAGTACCCAGCAGGCCCAGAAAAAGGTCTGAATGAATTTCAACACTGTAGTAAGAACGGCCTCCTCACTTTTCAACATCCAAGTCTGGCTGATGAAGACACAACATTCTTGACCCAATGGCAGACTGAATGACTTTAGGCAAGAGAAAAGCATCTTTAATTCTTTCTCTACAACTAGCAAAACAACCAAGTCCTCACTGACACAAAACAGTGATGTCCACGCTTGGGCATAAAATGTAATTTTCCTCTCTTCCTCTTGCTCTGATCTTTCCCCAAATCCTTCCCTATTCCCCTGATACTGTGAGCATGTGGGCTTGAAGATGAAACACACAGGACTCCTGAGTAGCTCCAGCCAACAACGGTGATGTGGTGGCAGAGAGGCCACCCACAGGAGGCTGCTTCAGGGAATGTGCACAGCGTTTCCACACTTGAGCCAGGGTTCAGGCTCTGGGAACGGAGCGATGGGCAGGGAGGTCCCTGACGGGCGCAAGGGCAGTGACTGCTCCAGAGCCCATTTCTTGACCCACAGGCATGGACCTAGATCCTAAATGACAGTACTTGGGTAGGAGGGACAAGACTGTGCAGAGGACACATAGGTGAGCTTCACACAGGGAGGGTCCTTATGAAGCCCCCACTACCATCACCGCAGGGAGCCCAGCTGGGCAGACCACTGAGCGGGCATCACGCTGGGAGCAGTGAGACGATCATCCATGTGGAGGCCAGTTACGGACAGCCTTGGATGACGGGCTGGAGCACTCCTTTTTGTCTCACAATGGTTGCTAACCTTTAATTGTTTTAACAGAGCCTTTTTCAAAAGAATGCTTACACACAAACCCAAATATACAACAGACCAAAACTGGAGGCCCTGTGGGTCAAGTGGATCCCTCTGAAAGACCGTAGGATTTGTGGAGTAACACAGGGAAAGCCCTGGTTCCTTATACAAGTGGGAGTGAGAGAAGATCTGAAAACGACACAGAGGTTCCTGAAAAAGTTTTGGTTTCCAGTCTCCCACCAAGAGCAGAACAGGTGAGAATCTCAGAAACGTTTCTGGCAGTGAAGGAAACCTACCCTCCTCCAGGCTGAGAACAAGACCAGAAACGTAGCAGCCCCTTCCACCAGCCATGACACCCCGAAGACGTCTCGGGTGGCCAGCCTCACACCAGGGGCCTGCAGAAACCACCGTGGGCATCCGCCCTCCTGCCTCCTCTCCTCCAGGGAGGGTGGGACCAGAGAGCAGGGGCTGGAGGAAGAGGAGGAGGAGAGCCCTGAGTTCTTCAAACACAGAGACCGAGACCAAAGACTGCGAATCATGGTAGTCACTGCGAGTGTACGCTGCAGATCTACTGAAAAATGAGACGCCCAGACTCTAGCCGACTTTAAGCCTTAAAATTACAGAGCCTCGCTATGGCCCCAATTATAGTGATGGAGAACACACATTCAGGGGCATGATTTAGGGCATGGGAGGGACTCCAGGTTTTCCTCCAATGATGACATAAGAGCCGCATGACAGGGAGATTTTTTCAGAGGCCAAGGGCAGACGCAGGCAGGCAAGCAGCAAGGCCAAGGGCGGGGATGAGGGCAGAGGGAAAGGGCGCCAGGGAGATCTACTTAAACAAGAAAGTCCCAGGCCTGGTAAAGGATAAAGGGAGCACGGAGCACTGGGCAGGGCACACGCCTGCACGTGGAGGCCCAGGGAGGGGCCAGCCTGTGGGCAAGCATCTCTGGTTCAGGGCACCTGACACCGAGTGGACGGCAGGCTGTAGACAGCTGAAGATGTGGGAGAGCAGTCAGATTAGGAGTCAGCCCAGAGAGTTCCACCTTGGAGACATTTTTCCTGACTCCAATGGGTTGATTTTAACCCATTCCTTGAAGTTTTGTTGCAAAAGCAGGGCTTTCAACACACAATTTTTAACCCCCAAATGGGCTTCTTTTAAGCCCAGGAGTCCATGTCGTCTGAGATGCTGCAAACGAGTCCTGGGGACATTCTGTCCCTTCTAATGTTAACACAGGAGTGCTTTTCAGAGGTGGGGGAGGGGTGCTGGTGACCACACAATCGGGGGAAGAGTCCCCGCAGCCAGCACAGCACGGCACATGAGTGAGCAGGAGCGCTGAAGCGAGTCCCGGCCGGAAGGAATGGCAACAGGGCCAGCTGTGAAGGCAGGGTCACCACAGAGGAAGCAGGTGGAGGGTCACCAAGGGGAGGGAGGGAGGCGTGCTTGTGCACACAGGGCCATACACTTCTATCAGGTCAGCCACAGACACACTGAAGTGCCAGGTTGGCCACAGATAGAGAGTGTGGCTGTTTGCACACGTCGTGTTGGGCCTGTTGCTCATACTGGAAAGCACCTGCTCTCTGACATCCACAGCTCAGGCACGGTGTAGCTGTGAGGCTGTGGGCAAGTCACATCAGCCCTCCAAACCTCAGTTTCTCTATGAGTGCCATGGGAAGACCTGATTAGAGGGTTTCTTTTTTTTTTTAATGTTTATTCATTTTTGAGAGAGACAAACATAGCACAAGTGGGGGAGAGGCAGAAAGAGAGAGGGACACACAGAATCTGAAGCAGGGTCCAGGTTCTGAGCTGTCAGCACAGAGCCCAATGTGGGGCTTGAACCCACGAACCATGGGATCATGACGTGAGCCAAAATCAGAGGTTAACCAACTGAACCACCCAGTCGCCCCTGACCTGAAGGTTTCTAAGGCATCTTCTGGTTCTAGTAGCCAGTGGCAAGAAGGCCAGCCCTGAATGGGACACTGAGTGAGAACAGGCAGGGTCACAGAGGCAAGGCCCAGAGGGCTGCTGGCAATGAGGCAAGGAAAGGTCCCTTTCTAGCCCAAAGAATCTGGTACTAGGGTCCCCAGCCATTCAGGTCACATGGTCACTCACCACTGGGACCTGAGGGAGAAGGAGACTCAGAACAAAAGTCTCAGCTACTGAAAAGCAACCCGCTGTGAATGCAAGATGGCTGTGTTCAATAGTAGCAGTCCTGACTCAGGCTGGAAAACACACAGCCCATGACAGAATAAATCCAACCCCCACCTTGACCCAGCAATTCCACTCCTCTGAGTGTACCACAGAGAAATTCACACAAATGCACAAGAATGTGCAGGTCAACATCATTTACAATTCCAAAGAAACTGGACTCAACCTACGTGTGGACCAACTTGAGAACCAATAAGCAATCTCAATGCACTGAAGTACTACCAAGTAGCGAAAACGGACAGACCAGGCCACATTAGCAGTTGAGTGGATCTCACCTAATTCTATTCACTCCTTTAAATAAGCACCACAAGCACAACACTCTGTGCCCAGATCCTGTCCTAGGCACTGGAGACAAGACTGAATAAAATGGATGAAGTCCCTGCCCCACTACAGGGAGAAAAGAAACTGATGAAGTTCTGGGGTGATGGGGGTTTCATGGGGTCTGGAGGCAATGACCAAGAAAGAATTTTTTTTAATTTGTTAATGTTTTTTATTTATTTCTGAGAGAGAGACAGTGTGAGCAGGGGAGGGTCAGAGAGAGAGAGGGAGGTACAGAATCTGAAACAGGCTCCAGGCTCTGAGCTAGCTGTCAGCACAGAGCCCGACGTGGGGCGCAAACCCACGAGATCATGACCTGAGCTGAAGTCAGACGCTTAACTGACTGAGCCACCCAGGCGATCCCCCAAGAAAGAATTCTTGAAGACGTCTTTGGTGCAAAAAGGTGATTTATTAAAGTATAGGGACAGGACCCTCGGGCAGGAAGATCTACACTGGGGTCATAACAGGTTAACTCATTATATACCCTCAGGTTGAGAGGGGGGTCAGGGATAGAGTAAGTCCCTAACGAATTTTGGAAGTAAAATTTCCAGGACCTTGAGGAGCTAGCTGTTCCTGGAGAAACATCATCTATTAGCATTTTGCAAAACCTGTCTTGAAACCCTTTAGATCCCTATTGGGAGGCCAGAAGCTTGCAGTATGACTGCCAGCATGTATCTTGGGGCAGTTGAGATAAAGGAAGTTGACTTACAGGATCCTCCAAGTTGAGATAATGTTAAGCTAAGGTTCTCTTTTGCCCCTAGCAAAGCATCATCATCCAGGCAGCTGAGCTCCTGGAAGGAGGCCCCTCCACCAGTTTCAAGGACTTGTCAGTAGGCTGGAGGCAGTGCGGGAATTTAACTTTTCAGTTGCCTTAGTTTCCCACATCACCATGGCAAGCCCCTAAACCTCTTTCCTTTGTTCTTGGGTAGCCAGGAGTGTCCAAGGAACATCACATATCACATGTATTCCCCGGGGGGGGGAGGGGGGGGTAGGAGGGGCAGCCTGTATTTTGCACTCAGCTTGCCCCTTGTTCCCCTCATCAAAACCACCACCAAGTAACACACATCAAAGGACACACTATGCTATGTATGCCAAGTATGAAGCGAGTATAAGCCAAGTCTGGGAGGAGGTACCATTTTACACAGTGGCCAGGAAAAGCCAAAGTGGGGGTCGGTAATGTTTCTTACCTTAAGCTGAGCACACCAGGGTCCATTTGTATTACTCTTTATACTTTTAAGTCTGATATATTACAAAGTAATTTCAGTTATCACAATGGCTGAGAAGGGAAGGAATTAACAGATGGGAATATAGGTAGCCTTCTACCTTAAACTTAAATATAGCCCATCCTCATGATCCCAAGTCACCTGTCCTGCCCACACCTCCTCTTCCCTGCACAGATAGCCTAGTGTGTACCAGGTTAGGGGGAGCCATGCCCTGGCAGTGGCACCCCTCAGCCTCTACACTTTCGGTGGGTCCAGGCATAGACACTACAAGTCACAGTTCCCATCTCCCACCCTCACATGGCTAAACCTCCCCCAGGGGAGGCTGGTAGCTCTCAAAAAGCAGAGGTTCTCAAGGTCAAGAGCTATGTTCCTAGAATCCAGCCAATCCTTGCAGCACCTTCTGCTATAGAGCTCTACAAGGAACCTTGTCAGACACATGACTTCCAGTGTGAGCCAAAGGGCTTCCACTCCAAATTACCGAGGCTTTTCAGATAGTAGAATGCCTTCACCTTTTCACATCTTTAAAACACAAGTGATATGAAAATATTCCAGAAAAAAAAAATCTGTCTCTTTAGTTTCTCATTGAAAAGAAAAATCAGAAAGCAAGACGCAATTACTCAAGGAAGGCTCTCTCTCCCTGGAAATATAAAGTGCCTGAAGTAGACTGCTTCCAAATCTTAATCATTGGTATATTAGAAAAAGACATAGCGACTGCCTCACTCTATGATGCTAGCAGTCAGCTAAACAAAAGGCAGCAGAGAAAATCACATGTCAAAGTCTATCAGTCTGATAAAGGAATTTTAATTTAAACCCATCTGTCCTTGAACGCTGCCACATTTCCAGAACCACAGGAACTTCCAATAAAAAGGATCTCTCTCCCATGTTCTGCTATATCTAGGGAAGCAACATCCAAAGCCAGCCCGAGTATCACCAACAGCCCTGTGTACTTATAAAACTCCAAGTGAGCAATCTGCCTCCAGACCCCTTCTTTATAGCAAATGATGGTGACACTTGCTTGGGGTCAGAATCTTACACACTCACACACACAGCCAGACTCGATGCATAGCATTCTGTCCAGCTGACACCCATCCACCAGCAGAGTCCAGAGCACATGAGAAGGTGAATGGGGATTTGGCACAACACACTGGCATGAAAACAGCTGTGGAAATAGGGGAGAGAATGTCAAGTCCAGCTTTCCAAAAGGGCAGAGGCTGTGCAATGAAGTCAGCTTTTTCAGCACCCTAGACCTTCAAGGCATAATCTGATACAACAGCCACGTTCCCTTGTTAATATTATGCTAAGTCTAGTTAATAAAGGAAGCTGATGGCATACAGCTGTACATGCAGTACAGGCTTCACATAAACACTGAACAAATGAGATCACCCAGCACCCAGAGGACCGCCAGGGTGAACTTCCTACGCTGCATGAGGCTAAGAGGGAAAAAGCCACAGAGAAACAGGGGATGCCAGCTCAGATACGTATGCTAGAAAGTTTATCATCTCAAGGGGGAGGGACCAGGACATTCTGCAATTGTCTTCTGGGGCTCTTAGCACTGTGCCCTCTATGTAAAGAAAAAAAAGTAAGCCCCACAAAGGAAGACTTTATTCCTGAGAAACACAGGACTCTCATCAGGAATGTAGAGCACTTGGTTCCCAGCAAACCCTCCCAAATACCCAGAATAGGGCTAATCATTCCAAATTCCCATTAGAATCTCATACAGCAGCCTAAACGGGCCAAGCCAAGAATGCCGTCTAACTGTCCACATCTCTGTGGCTCTTTCCTTCTGCTTTTCTAGCTTTTGATTCTAGGACTTCTCTGCCTTATCCTTATTGCACAGAACTGTTCTCCCCCCAACACCATCTGGCCAACCAGCTTCCTTTATGAAGGACCTAGCAAACACCAGGAACTGTACAAGGTGTGTGCTCAGAGTGGGACACAGATACAAACTAGAAAGAACCTCTGCTTTTAAAAAATGTTTAATGTATACTTTTCAGAGAGAGATAGCATGCAAGCAGGGGAGGGGCAGAGAGAGAGGGGGACACAGAATCGGAAGCAGGATCGAGGCTCTGTGCTGACAGCTCAGAGCCCCAAGAGGGGCTTGAACTCACAAGCCATGAAATCATGACCTGAGCTCAAATTGGATGCTCAACTGACCCAGGCGCCCTGAAAAAGAGTCTGCTTCTTAAGGAGGTCCCTGCCCATGGTGAGGAAGGACAGGGAGGACAAACAGTTACAAATATTCTGTGAGGTAAAAAGGCCACACCCCCAGACACCTTTAGGGAGAGGTCCCCAGAAGGCATCACAGAAGGGTTTCATGGAAAAGGAAAAGAGAAGCCCAGCAGTAAGCCAAGGAGAAGGAGGCAGAAGGGTTAGCATGCCCAGAGCAGAGAGGTCAAGTGCCCAGTAGATACAGACACTTCCACGGAGTTCACTCTACCTACACCCCTTCACAAAGCCAAAGTGGAGTCTATCTTCCCCACTTGGTGGTATAAAGATTTTCTCCCTTCCGCAGCCATATGCCTTGAAAGCAAGCATGTCCTAAAAGGTGTTCATGTGGCAACTGTCAGGAGATCCCACTGCACTCAGGTGACAGAAGCCCCAGATGCCAAGACAAAGGCAGTGGGCTTGTCCACTGCCTGTGTCAGCTGCACTGGGAAAAACAGCCCCAGGCTGCAGACAAAGAATGAAGAAGAAAGCACTAGTCCATTTACGCAAGGAGCCCATTAGGTTACAAGACAGGTTGCACTATTACCATCTCTCAAGAGTTGGCAGATTCGAGAACACTCTGTGTACGTTCAGAACCTTTTAAATAAATCCCTTTTTATGAGCAATTATATTTATTTCTTAGTGCATGACTAGTCAGAAAACCTAATTTAGACCAGATGATTCAGAGGACAATACAACCACCTGCTCACATGTGGGCCAGGCACAGCTCCCCATGGGAATTGGGAATCAGTAGAAGGGCTTAGGCTGGGAAGTGCTCCCAGGTACTAGATGAGCAGCCAGTGAGCCATTTCTCCATTCCCAGGGCCACAGAATCCAGATGCGACTTCCGCAAAATATCTGCTTGTCCGAGCAGGTGGGGAAATGACCATGCTACTCAACAGGTCTGGAAGATTACGACTATCTCAACTTTAATTTACAAAACTGTTCGCGTTTCTTGTTCCAAGCACCTTTCGCATTAGGACTTTAACTGATATAAAAGGGAGTTTGTAATCCACATGGAATTTAGGAACAAAACCATTAAATTACATATTTATTTCAGGCCTGATAATGCCTAAAAACCTCTGTGCTATGTTTTGCATACATGAGAACGGATGATTCAAGTACATTGCATGATTTATGAAATTCTCATGAAACCTGATACAGTAAGCTGATCCTAGAAAAAGAAAAGCTGAATTCTGAAAAGCAAACATCTTGAATGACCAAGCAGGACGTGAAAAACAGTTTCCTATGTCTTTGAAATAGATCATATAGGACTGAACTGCGTACAATTTATCAACCACCTTAGGAAACATAATGCTGATGCAAGCAAAGTTGAGGGGGAAAAACATGAAGATTTCAGGATTTTCATCCAAAACCTAACTTAATACAGTGTTTTTTTGTATATCCATCCTTACTAGATGGCTCCTTATCCTAAGGCCACTGCCAAGTTCCTTGTGGTGAGGGGCCTCAGCTGGAGCCCGCGCACCCCCCACCATTGCAGTGCTCTGCATAGGACATGTGCCGGATGTGTGAACACGTGAAGCAGCGAATGGTGTAGACACAGAGATAAATGAGCCAAAACCATCTTTGGAGAGGAGCAAGATGTGCCCCAGAGCCCTTGTGCCCCAATTACCTTGTCAGACCTAACCAACAAGATCGACCTGAGTGATGCTTAGGAACTTCCCTTTTTCTCCCTGAAACTCAGCCCAACCTGAAGACCACCATGTTTTCCCATGACAATGGCATACCGGAAAATAGTGAATTTTCTTCTGAATCACCTTTAGTTACCTATTTGTGTACAGCAGAGAGCCCTTTACTTGAATGGACATGTGTGTCACCAAAGTTGAGAGACCTAAAGGAACCAGCACCAGCCGAGAGCAAGGGTCTGAGCAGAGCACAGGCGGCTCACACACAAGCAGCAGCAACGGCACAGAGAGGGATTCAGCTTGAATGGATGGCACGTGGTTGCCTTAAGAGCTCAGGAATAAAGTCAGAAGTCAATGACCTCATGAAACTTTTCCCTAACTGCCCCCCCCAACCAGAGATTTCTGCCTCTTGAGGTATTTTGTACCAATTTTAGCATGCCCAGATGGCTTTGCATTGTGATTCTTTGTATGTGACCAAATTTGTTTTCTGTTGCTGTAGAACAAACCACCGCAAACTTAGCAGCTTGAAACAACACGTATTATCTCACAATTTCCATAGGGCAGGAATCCAAGCACAGCTTAGCTGGGTCCTCTGCTCAGGGTCTCACAAGGCTGCAATCAAGGTGTCAGCCGGGACTGTGGTCCCATCTGAGGCTTGGGGTCCCCTTCCAAGCTTATGTGGTTGTTGGCAGCATTCAATTCCTTGCAGCTGGAGAACTCATGGCAACTTGCTTCTTCGAGATCAGCAGAAGAGAGAGTCTCTGACTTCTCGACTCTCTTTTAGGGACTTACCTGTGTAGGCTCATCCCACCCAGAATAATCTCCCTTTTAGCTGACCCAAAGGTAACTCATATGGGACTTTAATTACATATGCAACATCCTTTTGTCTTTGACACATAATGAAAAGTAATCACAGTTCCCCAATAGTCCCACATCCACTGGAATCACAGGAGCCATCTTAGAATTCAGCCCTACAAAACTCTAAGCTTGCTCTTCTTAATACCTTATTCTTGGACTTAGCAGGACAACTTGTAACTTCAGTTTGTACTGTTCTCTACTACCCTATACTCAAAGTTCAATGTGACTGACTCATAAGGTAATCAAATCACACTAATAAATGAATGGACCAGTTGACCCATCTTTACTTATTGAGGCCTCCAACCACAGAAAAATTGGGACCACAAACTAACAAAAAGCAATGACATCTAGAATTGGGAAGAGTTCAATCTAAATGCAACTCTCCAATTAAGACGTGAGGGGCTGAAAAAGACCGGAAGGAAACATGGAAAGAGGGATGTAGGGAAGCAAAATGTACATGGGAAGACCAACTATTTACACCACATTGGCAGTGTGAGTAGATACCAAGAAAAGTCAGGAAGGCAGCAAAGAGGGAATCCAGTCTGTGGGCACTCTCGTCATGACTACCAACCTACTTCTCCAGCCCTACCTTGCTTTGACCAAAGAAGTCCAATCTCATGGTGTCCTGGTCCTCAAGTTCTGGAGAAGCAGCAAACCCACTACTGTCTCCTGTGCGCCTGACCTCACCATGTATAAATGAATCCCTGGGTATAAACCAATACTCAGCTGTGCTAGTCCTCTGAAATTCTGTAGATCAACATGAACATCAGACCCTTAATAATGGTGGGGAGTTCACCTTCCTTTTCAATGACTTGGCTGGGCTCTCTGTCATGCAACCAGATGGCCTTCTTTGATGCTGAACCAGGACAATATATGCTTGGTGATAGCCTTGGTGATATTACAGCAACTAACACAGAGGATACAGAAGAGGAAGAGCCAAGCAGCTCTATTTTCATCCCTCATCTGCTTTTTATCTTTTACTGAGAATCAGAGAATCTTAGAGCTAGAAGCGATCATAGAGATCATCTAGCTTCAGCCTTCCCCAAGCCTTACAACTCTATCATGTCATCTGATCTCCTTTGGAGCATTCCCAATGCAAAGGAGTGTGTTCTGTCGTTAGAAAATTAACTGGCACACACCTGTCTAAAATCAACTCAACAAACATTCTGAAAAAGAATAAACAAACACCATATATAGTATTCCTAACCAATCCCCACCTCTCGGGCTGTTGACGGACATCACTAATCAGTTGTGGCACTCTTTTCTGCTGATGCTGGATGTGGCTTCAGAATCCTCAACAGAATACTCCAGAAAGTCACCACTGATCAGTTTGTGTTGGCAAGGAAATAAACTAATTTCCAACTCTGTTCTTGGAGTTCTTCTTCAGTCAAAAACCACTTTCCTATAACTCCTACCCAGCTCTCCTAATCTGCCTTTAAAAGCAACAATTTTGTCCCTTCCTCCAAAAACAGCCCCTTACTTGTCTAACTGCATCTAAAACTTATTCCCCACTTAACCCCCCTGCAGGTTCAAGGCCAGCTCTAAGGAAGAGTTGCCTAGAAGGGAAAGGAAGGGAATTCTAATTCTGGGCTGATCAGGGTGCTCCAGTCATGTTTCAGGGAACCCTGGAGCCAAAGAGGTACTGGGGACAGAGATGCTGGTGTGCAGCGAGGGGCCATGGGGTGTTACTCTGCCCGCAGGAAATGACTCCAGAAATGAGTCAGGCCAAACTAGCATAGGAATGGCTTTGGGGGAATCCAGGTTTAAGGAGTGAGGGAAAGAAGAGGTAAGACACAGGAAGCAAGAGATAATGTGGTTGAGATCATGAGAATATTGAAAACCAAATCAAATGAAAACCCTCCAAATCACAGTTCATCATTTACAATAATACTACTGTCTCACCATTTCACATCTTAGGATCCTGTGGGCCCAGTTCTTGATATAAAGTACAGGCTGCCAACAATCACTCATAAAACACTAAGACCACGATAGAGTTTCCTTCCACTCATTCTTTCTTTTCCATCAAGTATCTGTTGAACATCTAACAAGGCATCAAGAAGCAGGCTAGAGCGGGGACCACAAAAGCTAGAACAACATTGTTCCTGCTACCAAGGCACTTCTGTTTTGGAGGCAGGTAAATAACTCCTTGAGAGATAAAACACGTTATACAATATAATCCACTTTGCATGTAATGCAGAAATCATGGCATACTTAAAATCAAGCTATATACCATCCTGGCCTACTGAACTAGTGAAATTATCTAAAGTAAAATTCAGTAACTTTGCATTCTTTTTAAGTACTAAAAACAAATCAACTCATGCAACAGTTCTTCAGGAACAAGAGATCTGTTGGGCTAAAGCTTCAAGATTAGCAGACCCGAGCTCTCTCAAACTCTTAGCACAAATCAGCAGCTTCCTTGAGTGCCAGGAGCTCATGACATGAGCTTCCCTGCAGACATTCTATCATTCATCTGTCCTCTCCTTCACCCTATGTTTGCTGAGCTCCTCAAACGTGCCTGGCATCAAGGATGGAAAATGACCAACAGGCAGCCAAGTATCATCCACAGAATTAGCCTAAGGTCTCTGGTCCATAGCACATGCTCAACAAGTACAATCAGTGAGGCAAGTGTCAGGACCAAGCTATGCATACAGGACCCAAATATTAGAGGCAAAGAAAGGTGTCCTGCAGAATACTGTATGTAAGCCCCATCCGCTGTAAGAGCAGGAATCAATGGATGAAGCATGAAGCAGGTGAGGAAGGGCCCCAGAGGTAGATGCCCAAGTCAGAGAGAATGCTGAAACGGACGGGACAGACACATACCCTGCAGGACCAAGGTGGGCGCTATGTGCATAGAAGAGCGAGGGCTTTATCCTGAGGATGAGAGAACCCTCTGAAGGATTTACACCAAGGACTGAGGAGACCAGATCCACATGGCAGAAAGTCAACCCAGGTAACGGAGTACAAAATGGACTAAACAATAAAAGCAGAGAGACCAGTCAGGAGGCTGGTGGCCCAGATGGTATGAAGTCAGAAACTAAAACTGGGAACAAAAATGATGAAAGGACTTGAAAGAGGGGCAGAAAAATCCACACGTGGTGACTGATGATTACAGAGGCGGCAGCAGTGGTCCTGAACATGATGGAGGACTGCTCTTCACAGACATGATGGACGGAGCCGTAGGAGTGCTGACCAAGGAATAAAGATGGGCTGGATTTGGACATGGTGTACTCGGGACACCCAGGACATGGCTCACTCTGCAGGTCTGGGGACCTTGCAACACAAGGATGGCAGGGGAAGCCACAGTGCCAGGAAGAAGAGGAGCATTCTGCTGGGAGGCTGGCCCAATCTACCAAAAGCTCCCCAAACATCAAAATGCAGCAATCTATGAGCATGGCAACGGACATTTCCCCAGCAAATCCCAGGCAAGAAGATAATTTTAATCCATGTTTCGGGCTAGGTTTAAAATTTGCTCAAGACATTCTGTTCTATAATAAACCTGAATTTATAAGTAGAAGCCCTATAAAGGAGATCACATGTGAGATAGAGTTACAGCCAAGGAAATAACGATTATGATTCAAGGTACCCCTAGCCTGCAGTTCCTCTGGAAAAGTCTACTGAGCAAGGAGAGATGGATGGGGTGAGGGAGGCACATCTTCAGTATGAATAAAGTGGAAAAATTCCTGATGAACACACAGCAGTGAGATCTGGTCGTGGAAAATTCCACACATACAAATGGCCAAGTAACTGTTTTTCTTTCTTCTATCTTATCTTAGATAAAGAAAGAAGATGGAGGTTTCTGGTAAAGATGAAAATTCTGGAGAAATCTCTTTGGCTGAGACTGTGACTGAAATGGCTCTTTAGAGTGAAGGACGCAGATGTGACAGCAGAAAATTTCAAAGTATTTTTGTTTTGCTTGGTGTGCAAGCTGGCCTGAATTTCTGGAGGGCTGTGATTCTACATAAAATGCAAGGTGGTCTGTGAGTTCAAGACCCACATTAGGCTCTGTGGTGACAGCTTGGAGCCTGGAGCCTGCTCCAGATTCATTCATTCATTCATTCATTCATTCTCTCTCTCTCTCTCTCTCTCAATTTTTCTCTCCCCTCCCCTCAAAAAAGTGAATAAACATTAAAAAATTCTTAATTTTTTTCTTAAATAGTTCATTGTCAAGTTGCTTTCCATATAACACCCAGTGCTCATCCCAACAAGGGCCCTCATCCATGCCCATCACCCCCCCTCCCCTATCCACCACTCCCATCAGCCCTCAGTTTGTTCTCAGCATTCAAGAGTCTCTCATGGCTTGCCTCCCTCCCTCTCCCAAATTATTTTTCCCCTTCTTCTCCCCCATGGTCCTAAAAGTTTTTAAAGTTTAAAAAAATGCAAGGCGAATTTTATTTACTGTTAATTTTTTTAGAGAAAGAGAGAGCATGAGCAGGGAAAAGGGAGGCAGAGGGGGGAGGGAGAGGGAGAGAAAGAGAGAGTTAGAGAGAGAGAGTTAGAGAGAGAGTTAGAGAGAGAGAGAGAGAGAGAGAGAGAGAGAGANTCATCCATGCCCATCACCCCCCCTCCCCTAACCACCACTCCCATCAGCCCTCAGTTTGTTCTCAGCATTCAAGAGTCTCTCATGGCTTGCCTCCCTCCCTCTCCCAAATTATTTTTCCCCTTCTTCTCCCCCATGGTCCTAAAAGTTTTTAAAGTTTAAAAAAATGCAAGGCGAATTTTATTTACTGTTAATTTTTTTAGAGAAAGAGAGAGCATGAGCAGGGAAAAGGGAGGCAGAGGGGGGAGGGAGAGGGAGAGAAAGAGAGAGTTAGAGAGAGAGAGTTAGAGAGAGAGAGAGAGAGAGAGAGAGAGAGAGAATCTTAAACAGGTTACACACTCAGCACAGAGCCTGAGGCAGGGCTCAATCCCTGCACTCATGACCTGAGCTGAAATCAAGAGTTGGATGCTCACCTGACTGAGCCACGGAGATGCTCCAAGGCGAATTTTAAAGAAGTATCTAATCAGTCCAGGAATTAATCAAGATTAAATTATGATACTAATAGTACATAAAACCATTCAACTCTACCATTTCTATAAGCAAAAATGGTCACATATCAGCAATTTCACCTGATTTGGCCTAATGATGCTCCACGCTGGAAATCGTGTTTGCCAGGTGGATCTCACAGTCTACTGCTTTGTAAAGACTGCTCCATGCAAAGTGTTCCTGTTACTACTTAATGCTTGCTGTATTCAATGGTACTAATGACTGATTTTTACTTTAGGAAAATTAAAGCTTGAAAAATAAACCATATTAACCCTAAAGCAAAATTACCAGGAAATAAACATTCTCTAGTTACAAAGGGGGAAGCACTGGGGTTAGATGGAAAATCAAAATCATGGTTAAAGCCAGTGTCCATGTAGAGTCAGAAACTGAAGGCAAATAGGGATACCCAGGTGGCTCAGTTGGTCAAGTGACTAACTTCAGTTCAGGTCATGGTCTCTCAGTTCATGGGTTTGAGCCCCGCCTCGGGCTCTGTGCTCGTAGCTCAGACCCTGGAGCCTGCTCCAGATTCTATGTCTCCCTCTCTCTCTGCCTCTCCCCTGCTCATGCTCTCTTTCTCTCTCAAAAAATAAATAAAATCTTAAATTTTTTTTAAAAAGAAATTGAAGGCAAATAGCCTACTGGCTATTTGGTGGTGAGGGGCTCAGGTCCTGCATGTTACCTGCAGTCTCTCCCAGAAACTTCCTCTCTCACCTGAGCACCCAGAGGAAAAGCAAAGGGCACTTTGTCCCATCAGAGGTCAGGAACCAGCTCTAGCCTTTCACTGCTTCCTCGAGTTTCCTCATCCTCCTGACACGCCCACTGCCATGCACGGCACTGCAGACCAAGGCTGTGCCAGGGCACAGACTGCGGGCAGCAAGGATTCAGTAACGCAGCCGGAAAAAACGGCACCACACAAGCATCCTCCAGGCTACGTGCCTACCAATCTACCCAGATGACCAAAGAGAAGCACCAACGGAGAAGAGGTTCCATCGGCCGTGAGGCAAGGGGTAGCCAACCACACACTGCCCGCTCTGAGGCCCATCGGCACACAAGAGAGATTGCAGTGGGCAATCCCCAAGGGGAACCCTGGGCCAGCATCCAAGCCCCTCTTTTAGAAAACGCAGTGTTACATAAGATCAGGGAGAAAAGCTGAACTAAGGCATGGTATCCCATGATCCGGGCAGGCCGATGGAGAGGCGTGAACCACCCCAGTGTGAGCCCATTTAAGGCCCCTGCGCACAGATGGGCTGGAAGAGGACAGAACTGCACCTCCCAGCTATTCTCTGACTCAGGTTTTGGTGTTGTTATTTTGTGGTTTTCTGTAAGGGGCAGAGAAAGAGGGGAAGACAGAAGCCCAAACAGAATCCGTGCTGTCAATGCAGAGCCCGACGCGGGACTTGACCCCACAAACTGCAAGATCATGACCTGAGCCGAAACCAAGAGTCGGCTGCTCAACCAACGGAACCACCCAGGCACCCCTCTCTGACTCAGTTTTTTTAAATGGGGTGCAGGCCTGATGCACAGTGGAGATGGTGAGGTGATAAGAGGGTCACAGATGGGACACTCAGAGCACTCTGGGGGTGGCATTCCTGCCACCACCCACCAAGAGCAGCAAGAAGAATTCGGCCTCCCTCCCCGCTCAGGACGGGCTGTGGTTTTGCCGGCCCTGACCAAAGTCCTCAGCAGCGCGGCTCGTCCCACCTGCAGGCACATCACCAATGGTGCACCGAGGCGCCGAGCACAAGGTCAGGCTGAAGTCAGGCACAGCCAGGGCACAGTGAACATTAGACGCCAAAAGCATTGGTTTCACACGGGAAACACGAAACAAGCAGAACATGAGGACCGTGCCCTCCCACTTCACATGGCCCACCTGCGACAGCGGGCCGGTGATGCCCGGCACTGCGGACCAAACCTCCGTCAGGTAGCTGCCTAGTCTAGGTGCAAAAAGAGAAGATTCAAATGTGTAAATACCGAGGACAAAGAGCTAACTCTCTGTCTTCACCAAGCTGTTGCTACAAATAAGGAACCCAGGCCCCAGACTCAGAGTGTTCCCTGTTTGCAGCAAAACACACCCAAGCATGGGGGCAGGGCGAGAAAGCCCCTTCTCAGGAGCTAACACTCCAAAACCCAATTTACAGAACAAGTAAACAAGAAAAGGGCCCAAAACCATTTTCTCACTCACCCCTATCAATGTGGGAAATATCAGGCCCGGTTCAAGAATGAGACAAATAAGGATAAATACGAAAACACCAAAGAGGAACATGAGTAAAATTCTTTAAGGAAACCAACATCTCACACAGGAGTCTGATGACTACATACTGGAGTTTTATTCCTGAAAAGGATTTGCTCCGGGACACAGAAGAGCATGTAAGCAGTGGTTTGAATTTTCAGATAAAGATGTCAATTCTTCCCAAAGTAATCAACAGATTTAACATGGTGACAACCAAAATTACAAACCACTTATTAAAAAGGAGTATAAAATTCACTGTTACTAATAAGGGTGCCCTAATCACCAGGAGTAACAATGATCACAGAGAAGGATCACCCCAGAGCTGGAGCAAATAAACAGAAGGGAACGTGGCTGGGAGCATAAATTCCCATATCCTTTCTCAGGACAATGATCGAATCCCAAACAAGGTGCAAATGTACATACCTTCCAACACAACAACTTTATCCTCAGGACTTTCACGCCAGGTAACATACGAGCAACTCCCAGAGGGTTGTGTGCTACAATGTGTATCAGTCTGCTCAAGCTGCTTTAACAAACACCACATACTAGGGGTGTAGGCAGCAGAAATTTCTCAGTTTTGGAAATGGCCAATCCAAGATCAAGGTGTTAGCATGATTCATTCCTTCTGAGACCTCTCTCCTTGGCTTATATGGCTGTCTTCTCCTTGGGTGTTCATGTGCCTCCCCAACTCCCCCCCACCCCCAGATCTGTCTTTATCTCTTTGGATAAGGACACCAGTCATACTGGATTGGGGTCCACCGTAATGATCTCATTTTAAGCACCTCTTTAAAGGACCCATCTTCAATAGGGTGCCTGGGGTGGCTCAGTCAGTTAAACGTGTGACTTTGGTTCAGATCATGTTCTCATGATCCGTGGGTTCCAGCCCTGCATTGGGCTCTGTGCTGACAGCTCAGAGCCTGGAGCCTGTTTTGGATTCTGTGTCTCCCTCTCTCTCTTCCCCTCTCCTGGTCACATTCTGTCTGTCTGTCTCTCTCTCTCTCCCTCTCTCTCAAAAATAAATAAATATTTAAAAATAAAAATAAAGGCCCCATCTTGAAATACAGTCATATCCAGAGGTCCTGGGGGTTAAGACTTCAGCATATGAATTTGGGGGAAGTACACAACTCGGCCCATAACAGGTTGTTACTGCACTGATATCACTGATTTCTATTGATAATAACTGTCACAGTTACTGTCCAATCCTTTATTCGGGTCTTTCTATGAGCTCTTTAACCTTCATGACACTCTTATAAAGTAGGCATTATCTCCCTAGAAGCTGCAGTTTAAAGAAGGTAAATAATTGTACCAAGGTCTCAGATATGTCACAAAGCCAGCTTCCAAGGTGTGTATTTTCAAGGCACTCCTTCTGGGAGACACAGCTGACAACATACTTAAAGACACTTCATTTTTGTAAAAGGCGTGTGTGAAGCAGGCATGTATATGTGTGAGTAGAAAATGTTTTTTATCTTTGTTTAGTAGGATCATAGGTGATTTTGTTTTTTTCTTTGTATGCCATTTGCTTTCCATACTCTTGTACATCCACAAACTGCACCATAAAAAGAAATTATAAAAGGCTATTTCTGTTTTAAGAAAAATCTGTGTATCACTCAGTTTTACACTGTTTTCTTTTCAGACACGTCCATCTTAGATTGCCTCCATTCTGCTGGCCTTGATGCTCTGACAGTCTCATTTCTGGGACACACCCGGACCCCTCCTTTGATACGTGGACAATGAGGACTTTCTGTCATAGAGTCCGAGACACACGATTTAGGACTGACATGAAAGCCTCGCTTTTATCACCTTACAAGTGCAACCAATGCAGCAATTTTCCAATGGGAATCTTGTTGTCAACATTCGCTTGCCTCAGTCACCGGCTCCACCTACTCTCAGCCTGAGTTTCTCAAGCCTGGCAATTCAACTGTAGGATGCCACTACCTGTGTGGTGCCAGGATTTCTCTCCCCAGATATTTACATAATAACTTGGATGGGGAAGGCGACAGAGGACAGTGCTGACCACATATGAAGGAACGCTGGGGTGAGGGATGGCTCAGCCGGTTAAGCATCTGACTTTGGCTCAGATCATGATCTCGCTGCTCGGGTGTTCGACCCCCGTGTCAAGCTCTGTGCTGACAGCTCGGAGTCTGGAGTCCGCTTCAAATTCTGTGTCTCCCTCTCCCTCTCCCCAACCCCCACTCACGCTCTGTCTCTCTCTCCCTTAAAAATAAACATAAAAAAAAAAAAAAGAAAGACAAAAAAGAAATGCCAGGGTGGGATAGATTAAAAACAAAACAAAACTTCCTCATGTTGGACTTGAGATCCAAGTTCACAAAGCAGCAACGACAGTACAACTTATGCCCGGCTATGACAGAGCTAGCCTCTTCCACTTTACATCACTGCAATCCTGGTTTCACAGACTGTGATTTCACATGCCTGTGGGGCACAGAGGCGACAAAGCGGAACAACCCAGGGGCAACACAGAAGAGTGGTGGAAACGGAGGTAAACAGAGCCCATGAGCCCCACGGGAAGGAAACAACTTCTCACTCTCGCCAATTATGGCCATGCAGCAATGAGGACCCTTTGGCTTTACCAAATAAGCCATAAATCCATAATTATGTCCAATCTCCCAATTTGTAAATGTTCCTAACTGTGCTGCCTGGGTGGCTCAGTCGGTTAAGCTACAGACTCTTGGTTTCACTCAGGTCATGACCTCATGGTTCTTGAGTTCAGGCTCTGCGCTGACAGTGAGGAGCCTGTGTGTGATTCTCTCTCCCTCTCTCTCCCTGTCTGCCCCTCCCCCAGCTTGCATGCTCTCTCTCTCAAAATAAACACCAAAGAATAGTAAAAATAAATATTCATAACTATTATTAAAAATTTTAGCATACTATATTAGGTAAATAAAGTACCTGCAGGTTCAGTTTCGCCTCACAGGCCTGCCAATTTGTGCCAGTCTACATGATTCCCTACTGGGACAGTCCCAGTCACATGGACTTAGCGTGAGGAGGGACACCTAGTGAGAAAGAACTCCATCACTGACAGTGGCTTCAACCCCCAGGGGCTGGTGACAGTCTGGGTGGTGACCCAGATACCTGTGCACAGATACCTGTGCAACATCCACACCAAAGTCTGGCCATGTGGCTGCCACAATTGAGCCCTTAAGTCCTGACCAGGCATTCCAATGTACTCATCTCAGGGGAGGAAGATTCCTCCAAGACAGGGCAGGCATGTGTCCAGACCAGGGTAAGGGAGTAGAGAGTAAAGCCCCGCCATTCCCGAGTCAACACAGTACCAAGGACCGGAGCTTGGTTCAGGAAGTGAGGAGCTCCCCACTTCTGCTCCCATGCCCCCACTTTGGGGCCTTCCTATGCTCCCAGTCTATAGCCTGAACCAAATCTCTGTCTTCCTCCTCTGTTCTGAAAGGCCAAAAACAACGACTTCTAAGTTTTTCCAGGAAGGAAGATTTTGGTTTAAACACCATTTGATCATTTTTGCACCACCAGCTCCCAAGATGACAA
The DNA here is from genome assembly GCF_008692635.1 of Crocuta crocuta. NCBI lineage: Eukaryota > Metazoa > Chordata > Mammalia > Carnivora > Hyaenidae > Crocuta > Crocuta crocuta. The sequence continues at coordinate 3,228,243 of NW_027528357.1, forward strand.
ATCTCTTTCCACTCTGTCTACAGTGGATCTGTCCCCGGCGATGCTGGTGCTGACAACCCCCCCCCCCAGGCAGAAGTCTCATTAAGAGATCCCCTAACATGGAAGGCATTTTCCTCCCAGAGTGGAATATAGTTAAGGGATATTTGGCAAGGCACTGAAATATTCTGGTTCCAGTTTTCCCAAAAAAAACTGAAATCTGGATTTTTTTTTTTTTTTTTTTACATCACATGCTCTGACTTTTAAATGTTGACAGGCATGAAACTATTTTTTAAGATGCATTATAGGGACCAAGAAAATAACTACAGTTTTCTCCTAAAATGAGAGGGTTGAGATATAGGAGTTCTAAGGCCTTACCCAGCTCTGATAACAACAGCGGTGTTTTATGATTAGTGGGTACTTTCTTCCAGGTGATAGGATCAAATCAGATTTCTCCATGTAAAACTAGCCCTTAAGAGGCAGCTTTCCTTGAAGTACAGCCAGCAAAGGCAGCTGGTCTCACTGATTCTTCTCATCTCTTTTCTCTTCCCCCACCCCCGGCCCCGAAGCTGATCACCTATACATACTTTCTAAATAGATAAGGTGTACGAGATACAACAGGTGAAGGGGCCAGGGCATGCCTGTATCTTGCTTTCATCGTCACATCCCCAGGGCTGGAAAGGGGCCCCCAGTGAAGGCACAGGATGTGTGCAGAAAGTTCCCAGGAATATACCATTCGAGGTCCTAGTTTAATAAGAATAATTGTTTGGTACAAAATTCCACAGGAGACTTACATTAAATACTGGCTATCACGAAAAACTTTAGATCATTAGCTAGAACCATCCAAGAATAATAAGTCGGATAAATATTATTTCTGCATGTTGTGCATTTAGACTTCTTCCCAGCAGCCGGCTCACATTTTTGGAGAGCACTTGGCTACACCATAACTCAAAACCTATCTTTACCGCTCAGCAGATACATCCGCTACTAAAAGCAACACATTCCTGGGCCTTTTGGGGGAAAAAAAAAAAAAAGGCTGACAGACAGCTGAGCACAAAAATAAAGATAAATTAATCGAGTTCTAAAAGCAGATGTGGAAAGCACTGGGTTCTCCAAATGCTCTTGTTTCCTTTGGATCTGGGGGACCCACACGTGGTCCCACAGAGCAGAGCTCCTGAGGTAACCATGCAGGCACACCCTCCCTGCCAGGATTTTGATGCGGTTCTGAGGCTCTGGGTAGAGGGCGGTCAGCTCTTCAGCAGCTGAAGTGCACACCCCCTGCCACCTGACATGTTGGGCTCTCACGGTGTAGGCCATGACACTTCTACCCTAACTGCTCCAGGGTAAGCCAGCTTACCCCACCCTACCAGCTTCTTCCCAAGGCAACAGCAACAAAGGTGCTCACCCTCGCCCTCTCCCCCTGCCTCATGACTGACCCCCATGTTTCTCCTGAGTGGCCTCTGTGGGGCACTCCATGTTCTCAGGGAACTGTGAGTTACAAAACTATAAAACACTCTGCACACTTTCTCCCTGCATCTGCATCTGGCCTCACCATACTTCACCCAAGGTAATATGGTTGAAATGCGGTTAAACAAAGAGGCAATTCAAAGGTTGTCCTTGACTGCAAATGTCTGGTGTTCTGCCGGCAGCTGATCACCATCTACAAGAGAAGTTCTTCAAAGTCAGGAAGGGGTGACTCAGCATGCGGGCTAGGAAAAATGATAGTTTCCTTATATAAAAACACAAAAGTCACACCCTGAGAAATCTGTCATTTACATCCCTCAGAAGGTACCTTCCTGGCACGGATTCTGGACAGATACATCAAAATGTGCTGATGTTTGCACACAGTGCCCTGGTCACACTGAGTCTACGGAGACTTAGCTCAAGAGGCACAGGCAGGCAAAGGCACCTCCATTTCATGGAAAACAGAATATCTCGTAGCAACCTGGAATGGAATGAGTACTTGTTCATTCTCCAGGGCACACCTGGGAAGCTTCAGGCCTTCAATAAACAAACACACCAGGAAAGGAAAAATCGGAAGGCAAGGCCCTGGTGGTGGCAGTGAAAGGGTGGAGCCTCCTCATACTTTAGGAAGAGGGGTCTGCAGCAAGGGTTTGACCTTGGTGGCATTTTCTACACAGAGAAGCAGCACACGGTTGACAGGACTCACCCCTAGTTGGGTTTGGGTATCCTGATTCTTAGAAATGTGAGAACTGACTCTGGCACCTTCCTGATCTGCAAACTGCAAGTTAATAAACCAGTGCCAGGTTAACGAAAAGCATTAAGGAAGAGAGTCTTGCTGAAGTGTTCTAGGTCAGTAACGTCTTTCTCAACCAGGCAACACAATTCACACAGTTCACCACTGGGGCCTTGTGCAGCCGCTGTTTTCCCTGCCCTCAGTTAGGAGGGAGTGAGGGCTGAGATCTTTCCTCTTAACTCCGTCTGTGTGGCCAGCACTGGTAACCCTCAGGCCTACGGCCACTCCTTTCTCCCTTGTTGCCCCCACCTCCACCCCCAAGAGTCCAGGAAGCCAAATCATCTGCCAGCCTCCCTTGCAGCTACAGGTGGTGGTATGACCCAGCTCCAACCTGTGCGAGACATCTGCAAGGAGCTTCTGACAAAAATGTGGCCTTTCTGCTAAGGGCTAACTCCAGCTAATAGGGCCATCCCCCTCAACTCAGACTTGGCTGTAGATCAATGTGGAGAATTATGCTCATGGTTTTCCCTATAAGAATACACACATACACACACATACTCCTATATAAGGGTCACAAGAAATTAAACCCATAGATGGTTATAATATTAGTTTTATAGACAGGTGTGTGTGTGTGTGTGTGTGTGTGTGTGTGTACTTTAAACATAACAAAAAACCCTACTGTGTGGACTCACTTTTCAAGATTAGGTAATTTTAGGTTTATTTCCTTCCAGAAGTTTCAACTTACGAACACCCATAAGGCAGGTGGAAAATAAACTAAAGGAGTTTCCCTTATCCTTATCTCTGTGCCTTCCCCTATTCTAGGTGTTGGACTCATGTGAAACGAAAGCTAAGGATGAGAATCTCCTCAGACACAAAGAAGAGAGGCAACATTGAGAGGCAAGAGTGGGACCAAGTGTGTGGTTCATTTGTCTACACACATCCCAGAAGTTTCCATGTTTTCATTATGGGGAGAGAAATCATCAAATTCATCCTTAAGCCATCTCTACTGACAGCTCATCATGAGGATCAACCTCACACCCAGAAAAAGATTGAAGGTGGGTGGAAAGAGGTGACTCCCCAACCTCCCACGCACCATGGAGAAGTGGAAGGCCGAGGAACACGCTCTCACACACATTTGGCATTTATCAAGAAGAACAGACAACATTAGCGCTGCCTTGAAAATACGTCCTTAAAACTAACAATAGAACTCCCCTATGACCCAGCAATAGCACTGCTAGGAATTTACCCAAGGGATACAGAAATGCTGATGCATAGGAGCACATGTACCCCAATGTTCATAGCAGCACTCTCCACAATAGCTAAAACATGGAAAGAGCCTAAGTGTCCATCAACAGATGAATGGATCAAGAAGATGTGGTTTATCTATACCATGGAATACTACATGGCAATGAGAAACAATGAAATCTGGCCATGTGTAGCAACATGGATGGACCTTGAGGGTGTTATGCTGAGCGAAATAAGTCAGGCAGAGAAGGACAAATATCATATGTTTGCACGTATAGGAGGATTAGGAGGAACTTGACGGAGGAACAAGGGGGAGAAGAAGGGCGGAAATGGTGGGGGAAAGGGAGAGAGGCAAACCATGAGAGACTCTTGAATGCTGACAAAAACTGAGGACTGATGGATGTGGGGGGGATGGGGGATGGGCATGGAGGAGGGCACTTGTGGGGATGAGCACTGAGTGTTATGTGGAAACTAATTTGACAATAAACTATTTGTAAATAAATAAATAAATAAATAAGTAAATAAATAAAAATAAAGTGCATATCATGGGGGGAAAAAAAAAGAAAATACGTCCTTAATATTTTTTTTTCTTAATGAGCCCTAAGTTTTTTCTCTCTCACTTTTTGCTGCTGTGGCTCCCCAGAGACAGGGTCCAAGAGGGAAAGACCCAGTTCACTGTGCTGGGTAACACCACAGAACAGGAGGCTTCTCCTCAGGGCAAAACACAACCAGAACTGCAGGAGACGGTTTCACTTTGCTGGTCTCATTCAAGCCTAACCATGGACATGTGATACTAAATCATGTTTCACATACTTCTCCTTCACCCAAGGGAAAAGGAAAAGTGGTATTTTTCCCCCTTTGTGAACACGGGAGATAGAGCTGTGGGGTTGCAGGTATACGTGGAGAAGAGACGAGATAATCCCCCCAGGCACGGCCCCTGCTTGACCGTGCCCAACAGAAAGGGACTTCATTGGGCAACTACTCCACATCTTTGAGTCTCAAATCTTCCAGTTGCAAAATGGAGATCATACTGAACTATATTAAATCTCTCCTTTGCCCTACATTCAGAACTGTTGATAGCCATCATTTCTTACAGTCCAACCTAGTAATTCCTGCTCTCCCCTGTCACATTTTTATGGGATCAAATAAAATTATTTATATGAAGGTGGACAAAAATATTATAACCAAAGAACATTAACTTTATGAATGGGAACATGAATCAATGCTTCAAACTCTACATGTACCTCACTTTAAAAAAAATGAGGGGCACTTGAGTGGCTCAGTCAGTTGAATGTCTTTTGATCTTTGGCTCAGGTCATGATCTCGTGGTTCATGAGATCAAACACTGAGTTGGGCTTTGGGCTGATAGCGCAAAGCTTACTTGGAATTTCCTCTCTCCCCTTCCTGTCCCACCCCTCCCCAAAATAAACTTTTAAAAAAAATGAAATTATACAGGTAGCTTTCAGAATCATTCCTTAAAATGCAAGTTCTGGGCCCACCCCAAACCTACCAAGTCACAAACAGGAAAACCCAGTGAGGAATGTATACTGCTGACAAGCACTCTCAGTAATAACCCAAGTTAGCTTTCCCAGGAAGTAAGTTGGCCTCTTTGGTTTTGGGTGACTTTCTGCTGAAATGCAGGCCCCCCTTACCAAAGAGATTTGTTCCTTTCCTTACCAAAGAGATTGTCGAGAACTTAGTGTGAAAGAGATTTTTCCTAGTAACCAGGGAAGAGATGTTAGGTAAAAATCAGTAACATTCGCTCAGTCACTAATTAGTTACCAGGAAGTGATAAATCCTGAAGGAAGTATCATCTTTTGCTATGGGGTATCTTTAACTACTAACTCTGTAATCCGAGTCTTTTTAAAAGCTCTCAACATCGAAGTGTTTGGAGGCGATGCCAGGCCCCCTTGCAGTGGGAACATCAGAACTTACCCCTCAGAATGTAGTTCTGATAGTTCTGGTCTGCCTCAGCTCCCACCTTGATCAAACACGTCAGACCTTCAGCCACTACAAATTCATGCACCAAATCCTTGTCATCCTGGACAGGAAAGGAGAGAGAAAAAAAGACTTCAAATACTGTCCCAGTCCATCCTCTGTCCACTCTGTTAAAACTATGTACGAGCCTTTGAAGCCAGACTGACCTCTAAAGAGTGTTCTGCTCTATTCAAATGAGGCATCTTAAGTGTTGCCAGAGGAATTTTACAACCAGTCTCCACGTTGCTGTTTGCCAAAGACCAATTATTGCCTTCTGGGCAATCTAATAAAGATAAAGCAAATGAATCCCCTGTCAGGAATATTTATAGCGTTCTGTTTTTCATTCTGCAAAAATCACTAGGCTCCGCTCCCCCACAGGTCCCTCGGGACTGGCCACATGAAGCTCGTTGGGTTTTAGCAACAGGAAATGCTCGATTGCAGCACAGACCATCAAGTGGAGGATTCAAAGCCACTCGTGTGTTCCAAAAGATGGTCCTTAAGGGCAGTAGTTACAAGGGTCTGGCAAATGGTATCTAGGTGAGGAAGCAGTTTCTCCTCCTCCCAAGCTGTGTTGCTTGCAGGACAAGCCAGGAGGCAGAGCACACGACCAGCCCTGCATCCGGAGCAGCCACATCCCTCTGCAAAGGGGCCACCATGGCAGGCCTGCAGACTCAGGTCACAGGACAGAGGACATGGAAGGAATCTCAGGGACCATCTAATGGGGTGTTTGTCAAAGAGAGGTGTCCAGACTCGCAGGCAGCACAAGCATTGCCTAGACACTGGTTAGAAATGCTAATACCCCAATTGACTGCATAGAAAACTCTACCACGAGGCTCAGCAATCTGTGCTTATCACATCCCCCAGGTGACTCTGAGATGCTCAGATGTTTCTCACCCCTGACTTACTCACATTAGGATTTTCTCAGGGATCTTTACAACGAAAGAGGAAACCAGACCCTGCCCAGATGAATTTCATCAGAATTTCTAAGGGTGGGGCCCTGTTATTAACTTCCCCAGGAAATCCTAAAGGGCAATCAATTTCAAGGACCACGGATCTAAGCCTACCTTGTCTTTACAAAAGACTCAAAATGTGGGCTGGGATCACCTATGTCCAGCCAGCCCTGAGCCCAATCATTTTCTGTAGTACCAAATTCTATACAGCTCTAGGAGAGGGGTTTTTCCACTACCGTTTCAGGAGATTTCCTCAATTGGACACTGCCTGGTCTCAAATGCAGCTAGCGTAAGACTGGAACATTCATCTTCAATTATAACAACAGAGCAAAAATTAAAAAAAAAAACCTCAGTGATGTAAATAGTAGGAAGCTTAATGGAATAATGAAAGGTTATTATTATAGGACTGGTCAGCAACCATAGTTTATCTCCAAAAAAGAAAAAAATAATTTAGACAAACTCACATAATTCTCCTGTCCCTACGTGAAATCAGCCCCTCATTTTGATTTTATGGCATTTTCCAATTATATGGATGGAGGATTTGAGCTAAATGTGGGCAAGCCAGGCAAAGTCTCCCTTTGAACCAAGAAAACACTCTTAACGTTCAGAGGGCACTTGGGGGGAGAGGAGGGATGCTTGTGCCCTGAAGGTAATGAGAGACAGCTGTGTTAACTCAGACTTTAAGATAATCACGGCTTTGGAAGCAAGAGAAAATGGGACAATATCATGAGTTTTTGGAAAATTACTTTACACTCGTATGTATAAAGGAAATAAAAATAATTCTCCCTCCATCCATATCCTTTTCCACCAGCATATGTGAAAAGTGAACATTTAGATGAGCTCATGTCTAGTCAGAAGGTTTTTCCAAGCATGTAACAAATGTTTATTACTTGAACTAAAACTAGATTCACACATGACTTCATGGTGAAAAAGTGAGAACAAGCCCTCAAGAAACCACTCAAGCTAATCACTAATATTAATACAGCCGAGAGTTGGCTGCCTGGCCAAGGTACTCAGGAAAACTCAGACCAGGGAGACAGTGTTTATGAAAATTCAGAACCTTAACTAAAATTTATGGACATATGTAGATAAGGCACTTAAGAAATAGGCATTTGTAGATAATAAATTGTGGAGATGTCCTCCAAATTGGCGATGTAGGAGATTTTGAACACGTATCCTAAAATATTTAGGCATTAATCAGTGATGTTTAAAACTTGGTTTCCTGGGGTGCCTGGGTGGCTCAGCCGGTTGAGTGTCCAACTTCAGCTCAGGTCATGATCTCACTGCTCATGGGTTCAAGCCCCGCGTCGGGCTCTGTGCTGACAGCTCAAAGCCAGGAGCCAGTTTCAGATTCTATGTCTCCCCCTCTCTATGTCCCTCCCATGTTCATGCTCTGTCTCTGTTTCTCAGTAATAAATAAATGTTTAAAATTTTTTAAATAAATAAATAAAACAAAACACTTGTTTCCAACAAGAATGAAATATAAACGTTAACACTAACTGACCAGGGATTGTCCCTGCATTTCAGAATTTTCTATACTAGCCATACTTCAACCTGCAATCTTTTTTTTTATGCCTATTAGTCAAGGGATATTATTCAATTCATTACAAAAGACCAATGGCTTGATATTTTACACACTTACACTCTAAGTTCCAAAAAGGACCCCTGCATGTAGAAAACACAAGATGATTGAAATGCAGACTGTGGGTATGGGAGAAAGTGATCTAAGCCCTAGACAGCTTACAGCCTGCGTAATCCATTCAACACCCAATGATGCCTGGCTGGTTTAGAGCTGTTTTGTGCCCACGTGTGTGGTCTTCCAAACAGATTCTAAACTTCTCGTAGCAGGCACCTTCTTCCTGGACTACGTAATACCAGTAAAGGTTGCTAAAAAATATCCATTTGATGAATACATGGTAGAAACAACATCCCTGAGAATTCAGAGTTACCACCACAGAACAAACTCAGTGAAGGAATGAGCAAAATGATCCCAAATATGTTGACTTTGTTTTGTTTTTAAACTTTTTCACCATGGGAAACATTAAACATATACAAAAGACAGAACGGTTGCGTGAACCACAGGTGCCAATCAACTCCTACCAATCCTGTTTCCTCTATCAACCCATATTTGTCTGTCTGCTGCTGGCCTATGAATTTAAAGTGAATACCAGACATCACATCATTTAATCCATAAATACTCCAATAAGTATCTCCAAAATACAGAAATTCTTTTTAAAATTATGTACTCACAACAAAAAACTAATGCTTTAATAGTATTAAATGTCCAGTCCATGACCAAAACTCCAACTAATTCATAAATACGGTTTTGTTTTTTACATTTTGTACCGGGATCCAAGTAAGATCCACATGTGGCATTCAGTTGATAAGTTTTAAAGGTCTTTTTAATTGATCTTTTGTTTTCCTTGAAATGCACGTTAAAAGAAACTAGGTCCTCTGTCCTGTAGAGTAGCCTACAGTCCAGACTTTATTCATTACACCACTGTGGTGTAGATTAACACGTGCCTCTATCCTAGGTCACTTATAAACTGGTACTGCATAGGGTGACATGGTGAGACCCATCAATGGTAGTGTGAATCCCCAGAGGAGCCACATACAATCTGACTTTATCTCATTTCCACCAGGTCGGCTCAAGGCCTAGATCAATTCACATAAGGGAGCAAAACTGTGATATTTTAATTCTATTATTCCTCCTTATCACTAGAAGATTATTAACAAAACTTCCCTTCAACTACTGTTCCATTATCCTAAAGTTCACATAGAAAAGGGGACGATATCTAGGTATTTTATTATTTTTGGCGCAATTGTGAAACTCCTGGAAGAAAACATAGGTAATAATTTCTTTGACATCGGTCCTAGAAACATTTTTTTCTAGATGTCTCCTAAGGCAAGGGAAGCAAAAGCAAAAGTAAACTATTGTGGCTATACCAAAATAAAAAGCCTAGCACAGTAAAGGAAACCATCGACAAAGCAAAAATGCAACCTACTAACTGGGAGATGTTTGCAAATCATACATCTGGTAAGGGGTTAATATCCCAAATATATAAAGAAACTCTACAACTCAACACCAAACACACACACACACACACACACAACAAAAAACAATAATCTGATTCAAAAATGGAAAGAAAACCTAAACAGACATTTTTCCAAAGAAGACATACAGATGGCCAACAGACACATGAAAAGATGCTCAACATCACTCATCATCAGGGAAATTCAAATTAAAACTATAATGAGATATCATTTCACACCTGTCAGAATGGCTAAAATCAAAAACACAAGAAATGACAGGGGTTGGGGAGGATGTGGAGGAAAAACAGAACCCTCCTACACTGTGAGTTGGAATGCAAATTGGTACAGCCATTGTGGAAAACAGTAGGGAGGTTCCTCAAAATGTTAAAAATAGAGTTACTATATGATCTAGTAATTCCACTACAGGGTATTCATCCAAAGAAAATAAATACACTAATTCAAAAAGATATATATACTCCTATGTTTATTATAGCATTATTTACAATAGCCAAGTTATGGAAGCAACACAAGTATCCATGGATAGATGAATGAATAAAGAAGATGTCGTATATCTGCCTATAGACATATATATATCTATGTATAGATACACATACATACATACATATAGTGGAATATTATTCAGCCATAAAAAGGAATGATATCTTGCCATTTGTAGCAACATAAATGGACTTAGAGGGTATAATTTTAAGTGAAATCACTTGAATTTAAGAAACAAAACAGAACCAAAAAGAAGAGTAAAAAAAAAAAAAAAAAGACTCAAATACAGAGAGCTGGTGGTTGCCAGAGGGAAGGTAGGTGGGGGGATGTATGAAACAGGTGAAGGGAATCAAGAGCAGTATAGATAAGCATATAGAATTGCTAACATATTATACACCTAAAACTAATAATAACACTGCATATTAATTACACTTCAATTTAAAAAATATTTTAAGGCAAAGGGTAAGATAAATGTGAGATTCTAAAACTCTACCCATTTTCAAAATAATCAGCTGGTTCACTAGCATCTTCCTAAGATGATCTATTCATTTTTATTTTTTATTTTATTTTATTTTATTTTTATTTTTTAGTTTCATTATGAACTCATCAGTGCAAACTTACCTGTTGTGTTTCAATCAATTGTAATTATCGTCCTTATTGATGATGCTATTTTCCAAAACCCAGTAGAAGACCCTTCATAATCCTCCTTAGGATTCTTTTGGCAAAAATCCTAGGAGTATCTGATACTCTCCTTACTTCCTTGCTTTAAGTTTTTTGTTGTTTTTTTTTTTACCCATTTCCTACTCCAGACTTTGAATTAGCTATTTCTCCAAAGAGCTCTGGTTCCTTTCGGTATCTTAACATCACAACCTTGGGGCTCACAGTGGTACTTTAGGTAATAGGCTGACCATTGTTTCTAGTGCTTTTTGGTAAATCTTGAGCTGGAAATATGCTTAGTTGCTTGCTTGTTTGTTAAATAAACACCAAGGGTTCATTCTTTTTTTTTTAGGAGTTAAATTTTATTTTATTTTATTTTAATAGTTTATTGTCAAGTTGGTTTCCACATAACACCCAGTGCTCATCCCCACAAATGCCCTCTTCCATGCCCATCACCCCCCCTCCCCCTCCCCTACCAGCCCTCAGTTTGTTCTCAGTATTCAAGAGTCTCTCATGGTTTGCCTCCCTCCCTCTTCTCCACTATTTTTCCCCTTCTTTTCCCCCATGGTCCTCTGTTAAGTTCCTCCTAATCCTCCTATACATGCAAACATATGGTATCTGTCCTTCTCTGCCTGACTTATTTCGCTCAGCATAACACCCTCAAGGTCCATCCATGTTGCTACACATGGCCAGATTGCATTCTTTCTCATTGCCATGTAGTAGTCCATTGTTTAGATAAACCACACCTTCTTGATGCATTCATCAGTTGATGGACACTCAGGCTCTTTCCATGTTTTGGCTATTGTTGAGAGTGCTGCTATGAACATTGGGGTACATGTGCCCCTATGCATCAGCACTCCTGTATCACCAAGGGTTCATTCTGATACTTCCAATTAAGAATGACCAAATTAGAACACATACACCAGTCTTAGAACAGCAGTACAACACCAGCAGCAACAACGGGATTATTGCAAACAGTTGACTGTGTGTGTGGTTTTGTTCTCAGAATTTATCTACTCAAAGTACACAAATCGCAATGTTTTAAAGTCACTTGGAATAACTAACTCTTCTCTGTTCAGTTCTGCCACCAACTGGATACTCAGTGAGGTGAACACGTGTTTGGAAAGAAGTCAAAGCTGAACAGAAACATCAGGCAGGTGGAGGGACTAATGAGTTAGGGCGAGGAGTGGCATGAGCCTGGCCCTCTGGTGGCACAGTGAGAGTCCACCCCAATTGCTGGAACATTTTGTTCGTCTAAGGAACAGGGAGATACAGACGGAACTTTGGGACAATTAGTATAATGTTTACTAAATTAGAAGCCAGAAAGACTGAAGACATAGACATCTGCTAGAAGACTATCCAATTCACCCAGTCTATTCAACCGTTGCTTACACAGCCCCAGACACTGCTTGGCCCCAAAGACCCAGTGATGAAATCTAGGGAGCTTGCAGACAGCTAGACTCAGACAAGGATGCGTGAGTTTAAGCTGGCAGCTCAGAGCCTGGAGCCTGCTTTGGATTCTGTGTCTCCCTCTCTCTCTCTGCCCCTCCCCAACTTGCACTCTGTCTCTCTCAAAATAAATATTAAAAACAAATTTTTTTTTTAAAAAAAAAAAGAACTATCACCCACAAAGAAAATGTAAGAACATCTTTAAGAACTGAAGAGAAGTGGCATATACCGTAGGAATAAACAGACACTCAATGCACGTGCCATCTCCTGACTCTGCTCAGACAGCAGCCTCTCCCTCCTCCCCTGGCTCTGTCCCTCTCTCCTCTGCCATGTCATATCAGTGAGCACCTTGCAGCCTGCCTGCTCTCCTGTCCTAGCCTTCTTCACCAGGACCAGGACTTTCTCAGGGCAGGGGAAGAGGGAAGGCTTAGGAAGAAAGGATAAAACAGAACCTGCACATGTTCACAAGGGACATATCCACAGTGGAACGGTTTCTAAAACAGCCAACACTGGGATTACACCAAACCGCCTGCCTAGAGAAGACTGAACAAGGCCAACTATGCTTTACTCATACAACAGAATACTCAGAGCTACGTCAATCATGCCTCCATCTATCCCAAGTGCAGTAAGTAAGGTGGAGTACGATCCATGCAGCCTAACGTGTATGAAGTAACAAAGGATATAGATCCTCTTGGTGAATATTCACCAACAGCATGGGGACATGGATAGAGAGGGGCCCTGGAGTGGGAGGAAGATGGTTGGTAGTGGAGACAATACAAGATCTCAATTTTATCTGCAGTAGGGTTTTCTTTTTTAAAAAAGTCTTAAGTCAATATGGAAAAAGATGATTTGGTAAAGTTGTCTTTACTTCTTAGGTTTCAGACATTAGATACAGTAAAAATATGCTCAACTGAGACTCTGACCTAATGGACATTTTAATCTAAAGAAACTTTTCTATCTGTTGCCAGTAAGAGGCAGACACAGGTCTGTATCTGATTCCATAAGCAATGCAAAAACAGGACCTATGAGCACATTTGTCACCTTTTTTTTTTTTTTACCTGAAATATCTGCTTCAGGGAGAAAAGGGCCCTTCTTAAATCTCGCCCACTGGAGTTGTACAGTTTTTCTGAAATAAAAAAAAACATGACATATAAAATTAATTAAACTGACTCAGTGAATGGTAAAAACACAGAGAATATGAACAATGAACAAAATGTCCACTGGAAAGCTGAGGAGACTGAATCCAGTTAAGATATAGACCTCATACCTCAGACAGTACAGAGAACACTCCAGGCAGCTACAGGTGGCCAGAAGAGGGGGTGAGAGGATTTTGGAGGCCAACATCCGACGTTCACCCTCAGCCCCCACCCTCCCTCTCTCCAGACTTCTATTTCCAGTTGTTTGTAGACTATTGTACTTGATGGCCAACTATATCCAGAAAATGAACATGGCCATGACGGAATGCATCCTCCCACCTCCCTCCCTCCTGGCCTCACAGCCCCAGCACCACTGTGCTTTCTGCAGCTGGGCTCAGCTTTGACGCACCTTTTTTTCCCCTGTGATCTAATGGTCAAGGGGATTCAAGACCCAAGGATGCTGTGTTGGATTAAGGACTGGATTCCTTGGAGATGGCCCCCTCAGCAGCCTTACCTCTGCCCACTCTTGGACTCTCACTCATGTTCTAGTATGGGTCTGGCCCTGAGCAAGGTGGACGGAGGAGCCATGTGCCAGTCTTCTCTGGCTTGAGACCCAGGCCAACTCCTACAACCCCAGTGTTCCCTCAGTCATATTTAACATGTCCTTGTTAGGTCAGGCCTAGCAAATAAGGAGGTGACCCTGACCTAAGACCCATCCTCCAGAGGTCACGACATGACAGAGAGACAAATGAGTATGCCACAATTACTACTTCACCAGTGGAGAAGAGCTACCAAGTGCCGAGGGCACACAGGAGGAAGGGAGAAACCAGTTATTCCAGTGTACACAGAATGCCTGGGAGCACAGACTGCCCAGCTTCACACAACTCAAGCTTGGCCTTGACACAGGCGATTCAGGTGGCACCAGACTTTCCCCATAAAAAGCACCCAATATCTATTTCCTGAGGGGCTTCCAGGAACTGTTCTAGGCACCAAGGAGTGAAGAGTGAACTTAGTAAGAGCAACAACTAAGCAGTCAGCCTGCATTTCAAAGCCAATGTCACCACCTAGTTGGTATATGACCTTGAACAAAGTAGTTTACTTTTCCTAAGTCTTAGAGTCCCTGGTCTATAAAATGAGAACAGGTAACAAAAGATTTAGAGAACAATAGTTTCGTGTTAAATCAAACACTGATATGGTAAAGGTGGATACCAAATCATTTAAAATGTTACAAATAGAGCAGTCAATAGCAATATTATCCTGATGGCTGGGCACTCTGAGCTTCAATCTCAGCATTTGNCGGCTTATGTCACAGACTTGAGCAGAAGGGCATGGAATACACAGGTCTATGAGAGTTGGCAGAAGTCTTATCATGAGAAGAACATTCCCATTTTGCACAGTAGCTCTAAAAGTGTACAGGCTCCCACTTTAGGTTTAAAAGGATGTAGGGCAGGTGGGACTCAGCATCTGCATGGTGGTAGTTTCCCCCACAGGCCCCGCCACAGACATCTTGACCTCTTCCCATCCACTTTCCAGACCAAGGCCAGAAGAAATGGGTGACCACCTGATGACACTACTGCTCCCATTTAAACCCTTCAGTGGCTGCCCCTGCATGGAGAACGAAATCTAAAATCCTCTGCATGACCCATCCAGCCCTTGATTGTGCAGCCCTGGCCCCCTCCCTCCCCATGCTGCAGACACTCTGGTTTTCTCCAGGCAACTTAGGCAAGGTCAAGTTCTCCAGACTCAAAACCTATGAAGACACCAAGTGGCAGAAGCTAGCTTATGTCAGATTGGGGGGTCTAGGCGGGTGGTGTCTGACCCCAGGGTCTTCTCATTGTTTGACTACCATAGAATCTACCAAATTTATACAATATACAGTCCATGATCGCTTATTAATTATGAAGAGTTTTGGTTGAGAATTCATTGCCTCCCTAAAAACAAGTATCTGAGAAAACTCTAGAGAAATCAACCATCCCTAAAATGGATGTCTAGTTTATCCTAGACCCTAAGACATGAGGCCCAGATAAGTTTCAAGCAGACCTCTAAAACGTCTGTATGGCCTCAAAATACAGTAAATAATAAATGGAGTTAACTGTATCACCCTGGGTCTGGTCCTTGGGGCGATCACTTCTTCAGTTTCTACAGCTAACATCTCAGATTTCTCAAATCCCAAACAAATTTTGGGATTTGCCAGTACCACTTCTAATAAATCAGAATAAATCTATCAGATGCAAGCATGGGGCTATAGAAGTGCTGAAGAAGATGGCAGATTTAGCTTATCCAGGAAGAGGAACAGAAGAGAGTCAATTCCAAATACCTTTTTATAAGTAGTAAGGCTTGCGGCAGACTTCCCTGGATATATACCACTAGATAACCAGCAGAAATAGGTCTTAAGTGAACTCACAGTATCACAGAGCCTCCCTTCATTACCAATGATCTGTCCTGGCTTCTGATTCATGTGAATGAAAATTATGGTTACTTGTGTTCAGACTGTTAAAGTTCTAGTACTTGATACTATAGTCAAAATCAGTTTTTCCTAAACAAATTTAGCTTAAAATGATAATATTTTGCAGAGGATTTTTTCTATATTCATGAAGAATACTGATTTGTACTTTCAGAACAAGTCTGTGTAGAGTTGGTATTATAAATTCCTTAAGTGTTTGGCAGAATTCTCCAGTGAAGCTACCTGGGCCAGGAGTTCTCTTTATTGGAAGGTTTTCAACTATGAAATCAATTTCTTCAATTAACATAAAGCTCTTCCGATTATTTCTTCTTGAATGAACTTTAATAATTTGTATCTTTCAAGGAATGTTTCCAATTTACCTAAGTTGTTAAATATATGAGCATGAAGTTGTTCATAATATTCCCCATCATCCTTTTACTGACTATAGCAATCTCTTCTCTTATTCTTGTTAATGGTAATCTGTGTCCTTCCATTTAACTTGGTCTGGCTAAAGATGGATCACATTTTACTGATCTTTTCAAAGAACTTTTGATTTCATTGTTCTTTCCATTTCTGATTTTTATACCATTTTCTTCCTTCTGCTTGCTTTTGGCCTAATTTGTTCTTCTTTCCTACTTTCTTAATGTAGAAATTTAAATGACCGATTTGAAACCTTTCTTCTTTTCTAATGTATGTAGTTAACGCTGTAAACACCTCCCTTAGCAATGGTTTGGCTACATTCTGCAAAATTTGATACATATATTCAACATTCATTCAATTTTGAACTGAATAAAAACAAAAACATTCATTCTATTCAAAAGGAAATAACCTAATCCTGTGAGGTTTTTTGTGTTGGTTTGGTTTGGTGGTATTTTTTTTTTTTTTAACCTATGGCTTATTTAGAAGTATACTGTTTAACTTCCAAATATTTGGGAATTTTCCAAGTATCTTTTTGTTACTGATTTCTAGTTTCTTTTTTTGTTGTTGTTGTTGTTAACAAGATGATAAAAACTTTTTATTTTGCCTTTCTTCATTTCTCAAACTTACGTAATAGAATATATCACCTTTTTGTGGGATTTTTTTAAAATTTAGATTCAAGTTAGTTAACATATAGTGTAGTGTTAGTCTCAGGAAAATTTAATGACTCATTACTTACATATAACACCCAGTGCCCATCCCAAGAAGTTAAACTTTTTTTAAGTTTACTTATTTTGAGAGAGAGAGAGAGAGAGGGCGCGCAAGCATGCATGTGAGGAGGGAGGGGCAGAGAGAGAACCCCAAGCGGGCTCTACACTATCAGAACGCAGCCCAGTGCAGGGCTCGAATCCACAAACCCTGAGATCATGACCTGAGCAGAAACCAAAAGCTGGACACTCAACCAACTGAGCCCCCCAGGCACCCTCATCAAGTGCCCTTTTTTTTTTTNATTGTTAGTTTCCTGAGCATCAAGTGCCCTTTTTAATGCCCATCTCCCCACCCACCTTCCTTCCAGCAATCCTCAGTTTGTTCTCTATATTTAAGAGTCTCATATGGTTTGCCTATGTCTTTGTTTTTATTTTATTTTTCCTTCCCTTCCCCTATGTTCATCTGTTTTGTTTCTTAAATTCCACAAATGAGTGAATTCATATGAATTGTCTTGTGGTCTTTGAATGACTTACTCTGCTTAGAATACACCCTAGTTCCATCCATGTTGTTGCAAAGGGCAAGATTTCATTCTTTTTAATCACTAAGTAATACTCCACCGTAGATGTATATAATCCACATCTTCTTTATCCATTCATCCATCGAAGGCTCTTTGGGCTCTTTCCATATTTTGGCTATTGTTAATAGCGCTGCTAATAACATTGGAGTGCACGTGCCCCTTCAAATCAGCATTTTGATATCCTCCGGATAAATACCTAGTAGTGCCATTGCTGGGTTGTAGGGTAGTTGTACTTTTAACTTTCTGAGGAAACTCCATCCTGTTTTCCAGGGTAGCCTCACCAGTTTCATTCCCATCAACAGTGCAAGAGGGTTTCCGTTTCTCCGCACCCTCACCAACATCTGTTGTCTCCTCAGTTGTTAATTTTAGCAGTTCTGACAGGTGTGAGGTGGGAGCTCATGGTCACTTTTGGTTAGTATTTGCATGGTGTAGAGTTTCTCATGTTATAGTTGCAACTTGCTTTTATCTAGTCTGGCAATGTCTCTCTCTTAATTGATCCGCATCCACCACATAGTTTTGACATCTAGGACATCAGAAATGACTCTTTGGTGGCACTAGAAGAGAAGACCTCAGGGAGGAGACCTGATGATGCCTTGCACCCTTTCGTGAGAAACATCCCTGTACAAATGCCAAAAATATCTTCGAGTAGTGCCAAAAAATTCTCCTTTTTTTGCCAAGTCTCTCAATTAAAACAAACTACAATTTCTGTTTGAAAAATACTTTCTATTTCAATTGTCCTTAATTTAAAAAATAAGACTATTTGTAATTATTCATTTTATTTATCTATTCAGCTTCGTTTGGAATAATTATTTAATGAAACAGAAAAGTTCCCAAATAATTCTGTAGTTCCAGAGAATTCTCACTACAAGCTTCAGAGAAAGATTTACATATTTTAATGTAGTGTGGCCTTTTTAACATCAAAACTCAAAAGATCAGCCATCTTATTTAAGAGTATTACATATTTCGGCTGAAATCTCCTTTAAAAAGCAAGGTGTTCTCATTCCGTATGTTAAAAACACCAGGTGAGGTCTAGATCAGAAATCCTTCCAATCTGGCATCTGTTAAATTGTAGATTTTTTTTTTTATTATTATTAACCCTTCATGAAAGTGATTAGCAGTGTGGTTTCCCTTTTATGGATCACGGTATCTTCCTCCCAAGTACTGCAAATCCTTTATTTTTTCCCCTATCCAACCGACATTTTCACAAATGTCATGCATCAGTCTCTATAACATGAAAACACTGAAATCATCACCTTTGCGGTTGAAATTAAAATGACCAATTATTTATTCCAAGAGACATTACTCTGATTTTGATAAGATTGTTGATATTGTCTTGCTAAAAGAACCAAGATATGGAGTAAAATGAAATCACAGTGCTTCCTGAAAACTCAAAATTGCTGTCTGTTTTTAAAACACAGTGATACCAGCTAGCCAGCCTCTATTCACCCTGACCTGTTCTATTGTTTCTTCATATACATGTTAGGAGATACCTAACATGTTTACCCTAGAGAACAAATAGGATTAGGAACCAAGCACGTCTGTAAGTGACATACAGGCTTATGTTGGAAATATTCCAATTTTGATTCCAGACTAATTTAATAAAGTAAATATCACAATAAAGCAAGCCAAGAGAATTTTTTGGTTTCCCAGTGCATAAAAAAGTTATGTTGACACTGTCCTATCACCTATTAAGTGTGCAGTATTATGTCTAAAAAAAACAAATGTAGTATCTTAAATTTTTTTTAATGTTTATTTATTTTTGAGAGAAAGAGAAAGCAGGAGCAAGGGACGGTCAGAGAGAGAGGGAGAAACAGAATCCGAAGCAAGCTCCAGGCTCTGAGCTGTCAGCACAGAGCCTGACACAGGGTTCTAACCCATGACCTGAGCCAAAGTCAGAAGCTTAACCAACTGAGCCGCCCAGGTGCCCTTGTACATATCTTAATTTAAAAATAACTTTATTACTAAAAAGCTAACCATCTGAGCTTTCAGCGAGTAGTCGTCTCTGATTACAAATCACCATAACTGATATAACAATAAAGGAGTTTGGGATATTGCGAGAATTACCAAAATATGACAGCGATGTGAAGTGAGCAAATGCTGTTGGAAAAATGGCACCACTAGACTTGCTTGATGCAGGGTTGCATAAAACTTCCAAATCTGTAAAGAAAATTGCAGTATCTGCCAAGTGCAATCATGTGCAATAAAACCAGGTATGCCTCTATCATTTATCACATTGAGAGGCGCACACAGCTCCTGCTGGTAGAGAACCAGCCAAAGACATTTCATCACATCAGGTACTGTGCTCAAACCAGTGACTACTGATAGCCATTTAGTGTCCTTCAAGAGCAGCCCACCCAGGCCAAAGGAGAAGCACTGCTTCCCACAGCCCAGGTCCCAGCTTCCTCAAAACAGGACCAATGCCATGGGAGGTGTGGTCTGGAGCTTTAACTGCTGGCCACTCTCAGGAGTTCAAGAAACTAAGTGTTCTATGTATGTCACATCCGGGCCTCACCACATGGAAAGTCAGACTCACCATAGCTGTGTAGGCCTCCCTTTCAGGTTAGACTAGAGTGTGAAGGGCTCACCTAGGAACAGGGCTGGCCTGGCAGCTTCCTGAAGGTGTATCTGACGTGGCTCTCAGATGCATACACATCAACCACACCTCCTTTAGAAGCAGCCTCTCTATTCAGAGTTCAGGGGTGAGTCCCATTCCTGGCTTCCAGGAGTGCATGCAAGGCTTCCTTATGGGGGCTGACTGAGAATCGTGCCCCTCTCTTGCTTGGGCCTCGGTACCTGTGGCCTCTGCCATGTGTGTGCATCCGCACACGTGCACGCCCATGTGCACACTGGGCTTCAGCCTGTGAATGAGGAAGCAGGGCTTGGAGGTCCTCTTACTCTCCAAATATACCCAATACACTGTGCAAACTGTTCTAATGGGTCCCAAATCCCAAGGGAAGGAATTCTGTCAGTCCCCACTGCCTGAAAATCAGATGATGCAAAAGAGAGAAGGCATCATATGCAAAGCAGGGAGAGAGGCCCAGAGCCCACTCTATGCCAGCAAGAGGGCAGCTACAGAGGCTTCCCAGTATGCAAAATTGACATTTCTCCCAGGACTCACAGAGCCTCTCCCTTTTCCTCTTTGTCCACCTCCACTGTGAACACACGCCAAGGAGCATGCAGCCTCTACCAGGGGGCCAGGGGTGGGGTACGGTGGGGGAGAGGGGATGCAGGAGAAGACAGATCCGGCTGCCCCAGACTCGGCTTCAGAGTCCTAAGTCAGAGGACTGGGGAGTAAGATGCCCACGTAAGTGAACTGTGTCCCTTCCTGGCAAGTACGAAAAAAACACAACATATCAACTCAAAGCTGAATCGTTATGTGTAAAAAGCAGGGCTGAGTTCAGGTTGGAGCCCAGAAGATTTGCCAATCTCACAAAGTTTGGAGACAGCCAGGTGGGAGGTATGCAGAGAGGAACCCCATCTCCCACCAGCACAGTCCCATGGGTGGACAGAAGTCTTGAGAGCTCTGGTGGCCGAAGGTCCCAGGGAAGAGGCCATGCTGGTTCCAGTAGTTGGGTGAAGCTACAAGGGACCGATTATGCGTCCATTCTCATTAAAGCCAAGCACATCCTGTGGTTGGCCAATAAATGAATGTGTTTGTTCTCCCACCTTCCAAACTCAATCTGTCCAGGGTGCAGTCGTTTGTACAGCACCAGCCTTTGAGTAAAAGCCATTTGGAGCCTACATTCGGTGGGGAAAGGAGGTATCATCAGAATAACAGCCCCTATCTTTTCTCTCCATGGTTCTTGCCTTTTAAAATAAAACCTGTTCCTTTAAGAGATACATTTAATGTATTATACTTTAAACCAGCTTATAATAATGAGCAGAGGGCAAATTAATTCAAGGCCATCAGGGACCATCCCTGCTCCACCATCGGGAAGGAAACCTGCAAGGCTTGCGACCATCAGTGCTGATAGGCATGGCCACAGACCTGTCCTGCCTGCTCAGGCAAGAGCACAGTGAAGAAAACCTCATGTGGGGAAAACAGACTAGGGTATTAGAAGGAATCCAGAGAGAGAGAGAGAGAGAGAGAGAGAGAGAGAGAACACCTATTTACGTTAGTGAAAGAATGCGAAGGGGAGGAACCCAAGGCATCTGAGTGTGACAAGGAAAACAGAGTGAAAGATAAATCTAGAACATCATGCTTCAAGACCCATTAAAATCACTGATTTAAGGCTAATCATTTCTACACCCTTCTCTCACCAGGTGCCAAACACATTAACCAAGCGCTCTATGGGAGAACTTGGACCAAAACCCAGAAGACCATCCTCTGTGCAGAGGAGATAGTAAGTTTCTTTTTAACCTTGGCCTGCCACAGGGACGCATGGGTGGTTCAGTCAGTTGAGCGTCTGACTTTGGCTCAGGTCATGATCTCTGGTTTGTGAGTTCGAGCCCCACATCGGGTCCACTGCTGTCAGTTCGGACCCCCTTTGGATCCTCTGTCCCCCTCTCTCTCTGCCCCTTCCCTATTCTCTCTCGCAAAAATAAACATTTTTTTAAACTTAAAAATAAAACCTTGCCACAAAAGACATCATACCAAGGAGATTTATTCATAGACAAAATGCCCACACCTACATTTAAAGTCTGTTGGCATCAGCTACAGAGAATATGGCCATTGTGATTTTTCAGATGGAGAGAACAGAAATCAGCTCCTCCTCCGCCAGGCGCTGGCTGGGTGACATCGGCTTTTCACACTCACCCATCCGAGAGCGCTGGTTAGGAACAACTCTCAATGTGACACAAGACCGCCTGCAGACATCGCTGGCCAGGCTGAGGTTAGGCCCCATTCCCCCAGCCAGTCTGCAGTCCCCAGCACCTGTGAGCATGGAGCGAGCCCAAGGAATTCCACTCTAGACATTCTTCCCGTGACTTCCCACCGACAACACTGATGGCCACCGTATAAACCCACCTCAACCTGCAAGTGTTGCTTCCTCAGCACATGTTGATACTTAAAGAAGAAAACCAAAGTGGCAGAGTAGAAAATTTGTCAGGGAACACACTGCTTGGTCACATTTTAGAAATCACTTTTATCCAGCAATGTATAAACTTTTCAAAGTCATGATTTCGTTGATAAGTTATATACAGGCCATGAACACTGTTCATGTCAGAGGGCATGGGCACTTCCCGCGTGGGCCTCCCGGATACTCTGTGGATCATGGCTGAGAAGCCCGATCTAACCCAGCACCTTCATTTCACAGGTGAAGAAACTAAGACCCAAGGGATACTGAGTTTCTGGCTCTAGCACTGGGCTTGGAGGCCCTGGAAGGGGGGGGGGGGGGGGGGANAATTAGCTGTGTGTTCTGTTTGTACAATAAAAATAAACTGGGTGCTCACATCCTAACCATGACATTCATGTCACTGTGTAAATTGAGAGAGAACTCACATACATACAAAAGCAAGGACTTTTGTTCTGGTGGTCGGCTCTGAGAAGTGAGTGAGTGGTGGGGATTATGGTGAGTAGGGATGTGTGAGGCCACACCCTGCCCACCGTTAGTCAAGACGCAGCCCATTCAGCCTCAAGATGAAGTGGCTACATGTGAATGATAGCAAGGATGAGAGTCCTGAGGACACAGAAGACTGCTCAAGGCTCCCTTATTTAAACCCAAACTCCCTTGGAGAGTCACAGTGTAAGTATTTATGTCACATAATCCTTATGCGAATCCTTTATTGCTTCTCTACTAAGCAGATGTTGAGCAGCAGAGTGTCAAAGGTGAAGGAAGACCATCTCAGCCAGCAACAGCTGAGTGAGGGAGACAGACAACCCCCCCCCCACAAATAATGCCAAAGCTATGTGAGAAGGTGACGGCAACACTAAGGGGCCACCAAGGAAGGACAGGCAACATCTGTGCCCCCTGAGGATGGGGAGCAGAGATTCAGAAGAGGTGACCCTGAACAAACTTTGAGAGCTAAGACTAACCATGGCGAGAAGCGCGGTGCAGAGGGGAGCCCAAGGAAGAGAAGAGAGCAGGTGGGCAGCCTGGATGCTGAGAGGGAAGCACGGGGTTCCCAGGGCACAGAGCACTTCAGCAGGTTGTAGCCGTGAGGCCGGAGACACGGAGAATCCTCACAGAGGGGCTCCGGCTGCCAGGCCACAAGTTCCAGCTCTAAGTCCCTCAGGCAGTGACAGAGGGCTCCGGAGGGGCTTCCAGCAGGAAGGAATCCACTGACCCGGGGGTAATCAGATCATTATCATCTGAAAAGCAGCACAAACACCCTGAAGCAAGCAGTGCTGTGAAAAACAGGTGATGGGGACCTTTGAACTTCAGAGGTCACTTCAGAACTCCCTGGTCTACACCCTCTGCCTCTCCAATAAATGGCTTGGATGTCTGCCCCCCCCCCCAACCTCCCTGTCCTCTCCTGCTACATCTCCTTCATTTGTGTTCATTAGGCATCTGGAGAACCTCAAGATATTTTATTTATGAGGCGCCTGTGTGGCTTAGTCGGTTAAGCGTCCGACTTTCACTTAGGTCATGATCTCACAGTTCGTGGGTTCAAGCCCAGCGTTGGGCTCTGTGCTGACTGCCAGCTCAGAGCCTGGAGCCTCTTTCAGAGTCTGTATCTCCCTCTCTCTCTGACCCTCCCCTGCTCACGCTGTCTCTCTCTCTCTTCTAGAAATAAATAAAAAAAATAAAAAAAGATATTTATAGGCTTCTATCATTCCCTTTATTTTCAAATTCAGTTAAGAACATACATTTAGATGTATGTTCTTTCGAAGTAACATATTTCTCTTCCTAGTTTTTTTTTTTTTTAAGATTTTATTTTTGTTTGTTTATTTTAGAGAGAGCGAGAGTGAGCGCGAGCAGGGGAGGGAGACCCAGAACCCAAAGCAGGCTCCAGGCTCTGAGCTGTAACACAGCCTGATGTGGGACTCAAAACCAAGAACTGTCAGATCATAATCTGAGTGGAAGTCAAGACTTAACCAACTGAGCCACCCAGGTGCCCTTCTTTCTAGTTCTCTTTTAATCACAAGGAGACGGCAGGGCTAAGTTGGTTTTGCTTGAGTGGAGGGTGTTTTTGTTCTGAGCTGCCCACCGCATAATGGCAGTCACTGCCCTGCTGTGAACCCAGCTCACTCCCTACTGGCAGGGCACAAAGGGAAGGGAGGTTGCCTAAATAAAGGAGCCCTGCTCTGCTCTTCTGGAAGCTTCCAGAGGCCCGGGTGATGTACACAGGGAACTATCCTTCCAAATCAGATGTCAAGCTCAATCCCACTTTACTCTCCAGGGAAATAAACTTAGGGGAAAAAACCACCTGAGGACAAGGGCCAGAAACCATATAACCACCCCACCAGCCCCTGACGACACACATGGAAAATACTCGACCCTCTTACCCCAGGCACCAATTGTAGCCAGGACGGTCCTAGCCTTGGTCTCTGCCAAGTACCTCATACCCCCAGCCTCCGCTCACAGAAACTGCGACCCTTGGCCCCTGACCTCCTCTCTTGCCCACTCATGGGGCACTGTTTTCACATCACCTGTCCTCTCCCACACCACCAGCTGGCAAGGTCCTTGCCCTGCACTGTGCACTGCTTGGTTTGCCCTCAGCCTTCTGTGCTGTTCTGCTATAGACTGTGATAAAATCACAACGCAGACTCCTAAATTAATGTTTGCAACTCAAAAGAAATTCGTCTCTGTGCCTTGGTTGTTTTTAATGAGTAAAACAGTTTTAGAAGTACACATCCAGACACTTTGAAGTCATGGATAACACAATAATGTTGGTAAAGCACCTGGCCCATCTCAAGGCTCAGTAAAGACTACTTTTCCTTCTCTCCCCACCCCCACAGGCTTCTATGAGGTTTCTAAAAAATACCCAAGACTCTCCGTAGGAAGAGGCAAGCCTTTCAAGGGGCTGGCAGGGAACGTCCTGTTACCTGTCAGGGCCTCCTCACTGCGTGCTGAGAAGGTCGCCTGAGCTCTGAGAGCCCTGGCTGGACCCGGGGAGGGAGGGGCCGGGGGCACCTCTCCAACCAACCACGATCACTGCCCTGAAGAGAAAGCCTCTTCCTTCCTGGGGTCAATGGCTCTTGACAGGGAAAATGTTCACCATCCCTGTCCCAAACATTTTGAGGAAAAGAAGTGAATGTCTAATCCCTAGAGAAAAGATAAGGATCATTAGCTGGGGTCAAAAGGGAACACTCTGGCATCAATCATGTCACTGAGCAGAGATGGCAAAACTGCACAGTTCACCTGACCCACCCCATGGGGCCGGGCTCTTCCTTTAAGTATCCTTCAAGATGGCGACAGCCATTAATATATGGTCCTAGGACACACAACTGCACCAAAGGCTGAGTTTCTCAAATGACTGTTTTCATAAGAGTTTATTCACTAACCAAGGGGTGAGGACTGGGAGCAGCACGGCATTTTCACAATTAAGTGCAGCAAACCTGAGATACTGGTTTTGTCTTCTAACAAATTCGCATCTGAACTGAAGGTTCCTACACATCAACAGCACAAACTGCATCCCAGTCCTTCCTTACCTCCTGACACTTTGCCTCTGTGTTGATTTCCAGACTGTGCCAAGGCAGGCTGAGCTGAGGGTCCGTGCCTCCATGGCCAGGAGCTGCCGACACAACTCAAAATGACCTGAGCGTAACTTCTCGTCCCCTCTGTGGTAACAGCTAAGAGGGTCCAATATAGGAGAGAACAGAATTAGGGAACAACGTGCACGTAGCTTCAGGCGTTAGGCAGATTTCCGTTGCACAGGCAAGGACCAGAAATGCTAGGGATAGAAGCCTCTGGAATCAGTGTTTCTGAACTTAATAATTCCTCAGTATTACCTAATGAAATAGACTGTTTGCCTGGCTCGCTCCTCCCACCATGGAGCTACAGAGGAACATCCCATGCAGAACTGGGACTGTTGCCTCTGAGCCACTTGCAGGCAGTCACTGTAGCAAGAAGGAGCAGGGCAGTTCAGCCTCAGAGATGTACAGAAGATGGTGCTCCCATGAGCAACTGGGCATCTAATAGGACGATCTACCAACAAAAAATGTTCAGTCCAGCATGGGAAGCGATGAAAGGGAAGGGCTCGGTGGGGGAGGAGAGTCCAGTAAACTTGGGGGTTCAGGGAGGTTTCCAGAAGCTAAGACTTCCAGCTGAATTCTGGGGTTAGAGTCATCCAGGTCAATAAAGACAGGCATAGATTTCCAGGATGAGGGCACAGATGCAACAGTCCCCAGGAAGTCAGAGCATCTGGGGTCACTAGGCAACCTGTGCAATCCTATGACACCAAGGAGAGGAGCCATGAATGGGCAGGATCATTCCATTTCTTGGATGAGACACAGGCTGACTTCTGGAACAGTCCTCAATCATACTCACAGTAAGTGGACTCAGTGACTTTTTTTTTATATATATATATTCACCCAACCAACACCATGTCAGCCACTATGTACCAGTAGTCATGCTAAGTTTCAGGTTCACTGACTACGGATGGGGTCTTACATGGTGGTGCCGTTTGTTAGCAAATAAAGCACTCCAATGGCGCATTCTCCCTGCCTCTAAGGCCCACTTCCCCGATCCAGCAGACTCCGACTTCCTCTCCCCTCTGCCTCAGGAGAAAGAACTCCACTCGGGGTTTGCCTGTCCCACCTGAGTCAGTGCCAAGAGAAAGTACTAGGGCAGCCCCTGCATCTGCAAGGACTGGTGGGGAGTGAGGGCTGGGAGCAGCTGAAGAGCAGAACTACCCACAGGACCGTGATGGGCTCCGCAGACAGCCTCTCACCCGCCCAGGGTCTTCTCGGCAAACCACGCCGGAGGCTGAGCCAAGGGAGCCTTTAAAAGAAAGAGTCAAAACCACAGGCCACTGACCAAAGATGACAAGCATAAGGGCATGTTCTTCTAACACCACAGCGCAGTCCTCACATCACCAGGAACCGGGCAGACCTTCTGCTGGTTTGATTACTTCAGCCAGGGCAAGTGAGTCAACTTCCGGGCAGGGTGGTGAAGGGGGACTTTGCAAGAGATAAAGTTCTCTTTGCCTTGTGGCATCTACCACCCACGCACCCCCTCGTGCCCAAGCCCCGTGCACACCCAGATGTGCTACCCGTAGAAACTCCAGTGAGTGATAAAAGCGTACGGGGCTGGCTCAGCCACACCCTCCATGTCAGCCAGTTATCTCAGTGGCAATCGCTGAGAGCGGGTGGCATTTACAGTATGGGAAGCTGGTGGGGGCAGGGGGTGGGGGCGGCTCCATTTGGGGCCCCAGCGGGCTCTCCCTTAGGCTCTGCCCTCACTCCGCACAGACCAGAGCCACAGGCATGGAAAACGTCCTCAATAATCTCTGTGGTCGGACAGCAGGGCCCCAGCCTTCACCACACCCCCCGAGGGGCTGGAGCTCGTTCCCCAGGAAAGAGACATGAAGACCCGTCATTATACCCCACTTAGAGGCTCCCTCCAACACTGAGTGCGGAAAAGGTGCCATTAGAACAAGACCGAGCACTGTTGCTTTGCATTGCAAGTAAGCAGAGATGTGTTTCGTTTTCTCCTCGCTTGAAAAGTAGGAGGTGCCCTGTTGTTTTATTACTCTTTGGGATCTAAAACTACTAGATTTTAGCCTTATTACAGCAGTTAATACCTGTATTTAGAGAACAGTTCAGTATAAGCAAAGTCAGCCTTATAGCAAGGCACTTTCAGCATCTCCTCGAATTAAGTAAGAATTTAAAGAGCAACCTTGCCCTGTCCAGTCCCGAATGTGGTGTGTGAGGGACACAGAAGGGATACAGCCACATCCTATTTTTGGCTGCAAAGCAAATCATAGAAATTCACAATGCACATTTTCTGCAACATATAATAAAAGAAATGAACAGAAATGAACAAAAAACGGTCTCGAGAAATCAACAAAAGGAAGCAATGAGAGGCACAGGTTGCCTTCATGGCTGAAAATCATCCAAGATCAAACAGTCACATGACAGTGTTTATTTTAACTTTTATCTTTGAGAGAGAGAGAGAAAGAGAGAGAGAGAATGCACAGGTGAAGAGGAGATGGGCAGAGAGAGAGAGGGAGACACAGAATGTGAAGCAAGCTCCAGGCTGCCAGCTCAGAGCCTCACATGGGGCTTGAGGTCACGGACTGCAAGATCATGATCTGAGCCACCCAGACGTCCTGACAGGGTTTACTTTATAAGAGTCCAGTGTAGGGATGCCTGGCTGGCTCAGTCAGTTAAGCATCGGACTTCAGCTCAGGTCCTGATCTCTCGGTTTGTTGGTTCAAGCCCCACATCAGGCTCTGTGCTGACAGCTTGGAGCCTGGAGCTTGCTTCAGCTTCTGTGTCTCTGTCTCTCTCTCTCCCTCCCCCATTCACTCTCAGTGTCTATCTCTCTCTCTCTCAAAAATAAACATTAAAAAAACAGCGCAGTGTAAACAGTTGAGGCACATTAGCTTTAATCTTCTCATCCTGGAATGTGCATAGAAATCTAGGGAGTCCGTGAGCTGCACATCTGAGGTTAGCCCAACTTTCTGCATTTCTACCAAACTCACAGGTCCCAGGACCACCCCGGGAGAACCACAGACCTTGGAGCATTTAGTTACCACCTGAAAACTGTGAAGGAGAGGCCACCCACCAGGGGAAACTAGTTAGAATTTGAAGGAGTACATGGAAAGCGTAGCAACTACAGGTGCTCCTATTCCTGCTGTCTATACTTGCTCCTTGGGGCTCATTAACCAGCACGGGAGATGACAAAATACTTCTCCAACCACGCAGCATGTGTTGGTCAAGACAGGTCACTGGCTAGACAGACCAGGCTGGGATCTCCATCCTTGGACCGCAGTTAATCTTCAAGCCAGCCCTTCACCAGAAATATGGGAGTAATATAAAACCTGCTGTGCTCCTGTGAAAATAGTTGGTAATGTACTTTACCAGTATTAGAACTTTTTCACCCGGGAATTGAACAAAATGAGTCAGTAGAGGGGAAATTCCTCTGCAACATACATGGTTTCCCCACTTAATGAATGGATAAACTCATCTACAGCAAAACACCAAAAAATGACAAGCCAGAAAGGGAAAAGAGCAGATGTGAACTGGCTACCACGTGTCCTTTCCTTTCTCAGCTCAGAGACACTGGTTGGCTGGCTGAGTGGAGCAAGGAGCCAAGCTTGATTCCACTGATTCATGTCTAGCGGCGCTGACGCAGGCTGCTCCCGCCTCTCCATGAGCTCACCTGCCCTGCTGCCTCATCCTGGGTTCCAGTTTTGCTAAAAACCCTGCGTCATTTGCAGTGACTGGCCTTCCAACTGGAAGTCATTACCTGGAAAAACCCCAAATTCTTCCAATGCTTCCCTCCCAAAGCACAGCACTCCCAGGCCACTCTGGGGCCAGGATAGGGAGCCTATGGGATGCGTTAGAAGTGAGGCTCTGCCCCTCTTCCCGGCATTCTGAGTTCATGTGTCTGGTTCCTAGGGCATGAGTGCATCTGGTTGGCTCAGAGAAGAGTCCATCGTGGCCCTTGGCTATCATTCTTACCGGAGGCGAGTCATGCATTTTGAACGTGTAAATATTCTACAGTGTTCTGTCTCTTAAGTGCTGATCTTGGAATATTCAATTCAGTTCAAACCAGTATTAACTGGACTCCATGAGGTATGAAACAAAGATAAATAGGCTTGCCCCCAGGAACTTCTAAACTAGTGTAAAGGTAATGCCACAAAGTACAAACAGGACCAACTGGAAGTCTTAGGTGTCTGCTTCAGAGACGAAAGCAGAGGGACCAGGGCCTACTCTGATGCTCAGACTAGAGCCCTGTGGCCAGCCCTCCCACTTCTCGTGCCCACACTCCGAGTCTCATCTGGCAAGGGTCTCATCGAACCCTTTCTTATGACTGTCTTTCTGCATCCCTGTTTAAGCAATCTTCCCTCACCTGAGTCATACGGTGGCCTCCGATCTGGTCCCTCTGCCTTTCCCCTCTTGTCCCCACTTGATTCATTGCCTCACATCTTCAGACCCTTAAAAAAATATCCCCTTCTGGGTGAGATCTTCCCTGGCTACCACATTTTAAGTCACCAACATGCAGTCAAATACACACAACTCAGAACCGCTAGCCTATCGTTCCGAACACATGCTACCCGCTACATCTTACTTATTTACCTTGTTTACCATGTGTCTCCCCGAGTGCAATGTAAGCTCTACAAGAGCAGAGATTTGTGCCTGAGATTATGCATCACCATAGCCCCAGGACTTTCAACAGTGACTGACACATAATAGGTACAGAATACATTTTTGTGTGAATGAAAGAATCAGTACCTTCCCTCCCCTCCCTCTTCCTCTGATCTGATGAATAGGGTGTTTGAAGTTTGTTTCCACCCCCTTCTTTTAGAGATTTTCTGAGAGCTAGGAATAGCTTTCAGGATCTTTAAGTGTCAAACACACCCACTTTCTGCCTAATTCCTTAAAACTCCAACCCAGATCCTGATGTCAAATAGTGGCAAGCTTCCTTCACATCACTGTTTGGAATTAAGGAAAAATGAATTAATTTGTTCTTACTCTTAATGAGATTAATGACAGAAGTTGCAGGTTCAGAAAGCTTGCCTAGGATTTGGTAGTGTAGAGACTTTTCCTTTAGTGGGTAGGAGGAGAAGGAATGCTTTTTTTTTTTTTTTTAAATATTTTTTATTTATTTCTAGGAGAGAGAGAGAGTGTGAGCAGAGGAGGGTCAGAGAGAGAGGGAGTCACAGACTGAAACAGGCTCCAGGCTCTGAGCCGGCAGTCAGCACAGAGCCCGATTCGGGGCTCGAACCCACGAACCGCGAGATCATGACCCAAGCGAAAGTCGGACACTTAACCGACTAAGCCACCCAGCTGTCTGATAAAAATACCTATGTCCTTGGTGGTTTCTATTGTGATTCACCTATCCCCAACACTATTTTCCATGTTTAATTGACTTGGAAAGAATAAAAGTTGCATCTTTATAATTTGCATTTGGGATTTGAGGCGAGGTGTTAATTCAAAATATCAAGACAAAAATACTTGGTATCTGTCCATGGTACCAGTGGAAAACAAATGCTCCCCACTTTAAGAACCACATAAAAAAGTTCTCTGTGGCAACCAATTTGGGTGAGAACAGAGTAGGAGAAAGGGGGAAGGGAGGGTGGTAACACTGCTTACCAAAAGCAGAGTTTTCCACCTTTTTCCCAGCCATCTGTACAACAACGTAAGGGAAATTTGCAATCTTAATAGAAGGGCCACATGTTAATACTCTCATTCTTTTCATTGTCTTCTCTGAAATTCTGTAGTCCTAGAGAGTTTTGGCTCACTTGAAGAGTTTGGTCCAAAAGGAGGCCTTTCAAGTAGATTATAGCTGACTGCAAAAATTCCTGAGGCAATTTACTAAGAAAAGAGAAGTAGACAGCAAACACAGAATGCAACAATGATTTTTCTACCACTCCCCTCCTTCCATCCATCGGTCCTGTTGCTTTTCTCCTTTGGTGAAAGAAAAAAAGAGAGAGAATTTCCTATGGGAAATTAAGGTTTATTTCCAACACTAGCTATAGAATGCTTTAAAAGCCTTAACAAAAGGAGTTGCCCTCTTCAAAAGCAAAAAGACTCCCAATGCCTCCAGCCCAATGTAGGACAAGGAAACTAGGTCGGAAATGCCTGGAGTTTCCAGAGAAATCTGAATGGTCTCTTAATGTCACAAGGAAGGAAATGGTTAAAACAGGAGAAGAAAACTGCTGGAATCACAACTTTGGATTTTAGGAAAACTTTGGAATCCCAAAGCAGAGCAGGTAAATAGAGGCCATTCATGGCATCGTGACGATCCATAACTGAGATTACTAAAATCTGCTTACACATAAGAAATGTCAATTATTCACTAAGGTTTAAGTTGGTCTGTTCTATTAAACTGGGTTGCTACAAAGATATAAATTAAGGACCAAAAGCTATTTGCTACAATTTGTTTTGTATATAATATCTCATCACAACAGTGAGCAAGATGATGATAGTCATTCTCTCCCTTTTCCAGACTGTCATAGCAACTGCAAACTTCCAGAATGAAGTTGAAAAAGCATTCAAGCAGAAAAGGTCTCTGAGTAACTTAAATGGTTGTCAGTAGTATAATGTCATTGAAGCCATAGACAAGAGCCTCATGCTTGGTCTTCCTAGGACAAAAGAACCATAATTAAGTTGCATTTCCTCATCTGCTAGGACACTTCAGCTACCCCCAGTTTTCCACCATGGAAACCTTTGATGGACATTGGACATCTCCATGCATGTGTGCAGATATTTCTCTGCAAAATTACATCAAAATTTGTCCATGGCTTTAATGGACATGGTGACGTGTTAGAACACAAAACATGGCATGGGTTATGGAGGCTCAAGACGTCTAGAGCAGCGCTGAGGAAGAGAAGGCTCTGGCCAATGGACCCACAATGTCTACAGCTCACAGAAAGGCCATCTCCTACTGGGCCATCAAGGTGTGCCTGCATGGAGGCAGGCCCATTTAAAAAATGTCCATTTGCCAAACCCAGTCGGTGGAATTTACTTGTTTCTCTTCATCATTTGGAACATGTTGGCAATTTGGTTGAATGTGATGGTTTTAAAAGCTACTTCTACCTAGATGTGGATGACTATTCTTAGGAGAAGCCAATTTGTTTCTGATCCAGCCCCCTGCAGCTGCAGCTGGGAAGAGTCTTTGGGGAGTGAGTGGAAGGGAATGGGGGCATCAGCACAGCTTAACCGGGCAGTCAACTGGAAAGGCAGGTCAACCGAAGAAGGCTGGAGGTGGGGGGATGTAAATAGAGGCGATTCAAGGCATCATGATGATCCTTAATTGAGATCATTACCAATATCTATGTAAAAAAAATGCAAAATGCAAAATTTTCACTAATACTCAAGTCCTTATTTAGGACAAACATTTGTGCCTAGCAGATTCCTAACACACACACACACACACACACACACGTAGTATACATACATTCTGACCATTTTTATGTCACAAGATGAAAACCACTTGATCCCTTAGATCTCAGTTAACTCTTCTGTAAATAAAGAGCTTTAAGTTTAACCATCTCTTTATTCATTTGTTGCCCTAAGATTCAATGAAAAAGGATTAATATTCAAAGGCCATCTAATCTCCTTTAATATCTGTTACATCAGGTTATTCCCCCTTTAAAAACTATCAACTCCATTTCTTGCCTCCTGAGAAAGAGTCTCTCCTTGACCAAACTCCAGCAAATCTCCTCTGAGCCTTCTTCTCTACTCGGACTCAGCCTTGGCCTCTAAAAACTTGAACAGGGATGCCTGGCTGGCTCAGCCAGGAAAGCATGCAACGCCTCATCTCAGGTTGTGAGTTCAAGCTCTACCTTGGGCGTGAAGCCTACTTTAAAAAAAAAAAAAAAAGACACTAACGGTTTCTAACATTTCAAGGTCACATTCCTAGGATGACTCAACACCCCCCCACACACACACACCTGAAGTGCCTGCCTGAGAAATCCTATGGCTGCCTAAAGAATTCCGTTTATTCCAGCCAACATCTGAAGATGTGGCCCCTGTCTTCCAGTCACTACAGGGGTAGGAGCCCAACTTTGCTAAGTGCCAGTTCACAAGCCCAGAGGGGTTTCACACAGACCAACGTCTCTTTCCCACTTTTTGTACTGTTTCACACCCCTGACTCTTCTGAACCCCCATTCACCTCTTCCTACCACCTCACTCTCTCTTTAAAGTGCCCACCCACCTCCACACAAATCAAAGTTGAATTCAGTTCACATTGGACTCTCTTCCATATTGCAGTAGATAACTGATTAAAATCTGCCCTTACTACTTTAGTGTCTGGCTTTCTTTGTCTTTGACATTCTGTCCAACCACAGAGACTCATCCTTAATGGGGGCCACTCTACCCATCCAGCTTCACCCTCTTCCCCACCTGAGAAGTCAGGTCTGACTACTCTCATGCACACCCTGTACGTCACTGTCCTCCTCTCCTCCTTCTGAGTGCCCTACCCTCCTCTCACCAGGCCCTGCAGACTGTCACAGACCTGCTATGAAATCCCACCTCAATGGACAACTCCAACTAAGCTGCTCTATCTTCTCCGGAGTCTCATGACACATCACATGGTAGCACCCAACTCCCCATTTAACCAAACTCTGCATGTGCTGTAGGCTGTTCTTGCTTCCCCAGCTAATGATAGGTACTTTCCTGACAAAACCCTCACCCTGTGCTTCTTCCATATTCTGGCAGCTCCAAGAACATTCCTTGGTAAAGACAGTGTTCAGTGAGTCCTATGGTTTAATTGACCTCCACCCCCCACACACTGAATTGGCTATATCCAGTTTGGACCTTTACACTTAGCAACAGTTGATTATGGAAGGAAGAAAGGTCAAGAGATGTTCTCCTTTGAGGTTTCATTCAATTTGCTTTCAGATTCCTAATTTTTTCCATGACTTGTTTTCAAGTGGCTAAAAGAGGTGAAATTATTGCCTTTGATCACAGGGATTCAGTGACTCAGATTGGCTTCAAATCTGACTTATGCATAAAAATGCCAAGTACTCTACAGACCTTTCCCAGCTACAGGGGGCCAAAAGCCAGAGAAGTTTCCTTGGGCAACATCTTGGAGAGGAAGTACCAGGATCTCTTCATCGTTGGTCTCAGGGGACTTCAAGAAAAGGGCACTCAGGGAACAAAACCCTATTATGCCATCATTAAGAGACTGCTGCCTCTGGCATCTCCATTATCACTCTAGGCAGTGTCCCAGAACCCGAGTCCACATGCCCTTCCCACACACCCAGGTCTCAGGGCTGAGGGCAAGGGAGTGCACTCTGGGATAGCCCGCCCTGGCCTCTCAGCTCTCTCCTCCATACACCATCGATGGCTTGGCCTCCACCATGTCCTGTCTGGCCATCAGTGATTCATGAAACAGCATGGCTTTACTGCCTTATTAGTTTTGAGAGAGTTACGACTTGTTCCTGCAAGTTCCTGGTCAGGAGATGAACCACACAATCCTGATCTGGACAACCAGGGAATTTGGATATAACCATGTTATAATTACATCACTTTATCTCGTGCAAAAATCCTTAGTCCTTTTTCCATCTAAAAAGTACTAACCCATAAAAACCAAACACATGGTAAGGAAAAATTTAATTCTTTCCTGTAATAAAAAATATTTCAAAAGGAAAAAGAGAAAGCAACAGGACATTTATATTTTAAGACTAAGAACCTTCAGAGCACCTGGGTGGCTCAGTCGGTCAAGCGTCCAACTCTTGGTTTTCACTCAGGTCATGATCTCACAATTTGTGGGTTCAAGCCCTGCACTGGGCTCTGTACTGACAATGCAGAGACTGCTTGGGATCCTCTCTCTCTGCCCCTTCCACATGAGCTCTCTCCCTCAAAATAAATATACAAACTTAAAAAGAAGAAGAAAACCTTCAAGCTATTCACTAAATAGGGCAAGTAAGAGAATACAGCTTATTTCAATATTATAACAACTAAGGGCAAGCCAAGAGAATCAGGAAGGGACAAACTGAGAGGTAACAAGAGAGGAAGCTAAATGCCCTCCCCCCATCTCACCATTCCCAGACTTCCCATGGGGTCAAGACTCCTCCAGGCCAGCCCTTGCAGAGGCAGCCCATTCCTAAGAGCCCTCCTTGGATGACACCAGCTTTGTGGGCTCTCCTTGGAACTGGGCCCCATTCCCCAGTGGGAAGCCAGAACACCGACCGCTGTGTTGTTCCCAGCACTGGGCTCTTTCAGCCTCAGTCTTGCTGCCTTGTCCACCCTAAGCCACAGAGCTAGGAGCAGCTTACCTTGCATAGCAGAATGGGTTCCATCACACTGTCTCAAACCCTGTGGCCAACGGGGGCATCCATGGACTAGACACAGAGATCCCTTCCTGCCCACCTGGTGGCATCCCCTTTCCCACCCCTACAGAGACAAGCATGCCTTTTGAGGCCCCTTGTCAGCCTGTGCAGACATTCCCTACGGGCAGCATCTGGTGGAAACAGGGCTATCACAGTCAACAAAACCATACTTTCTGGGGCCAGAAACCATGGCCGAGGCACCTCAGCTTCCTTGGGACGTACCCAACACTGACAGACAACAGGGCTCAGTACAAGACTGATACACTGTGTGAGTGAATAGATGACCTTATAAACTTTAAGTTACTATATTAGTTAAATGCTTTCTAAAGTAAGTTTCTTTTGAGGTGCCTAAGTGGCTCAGTGGGTTAAGCATCCAACTCTTGATTTCAGCTCAGATCATCATCTCATGGTTCATGAAATCAAGCCCCATGTCAGGCTCTGTGCTGACAATGTGGAGCCTGCTTGGGATTCTCTCCCCCCCCCCCCCCCCCCCNCTCTCAAAATGAACAAATGTTTAAAAAATAAATAAAATAAAGGGGCACCTGGGTGGCTCAGTCAGTTAAGTGTCCTACTTCAGCTGAGGTCATGATCTCACAGTTCATGAGTTCAAGCCCTGTGTCAGGCAGACTCTGCTGACAGCTCAGAGTCTGGAGCCTGCTTCAGTTTCTGTGTCTGTCTCCCTGTGTCTCTCTGCTCCTTCCCCACTCATGCTCTGTCTATCTCTCTCAAAAATAAACATTTCGAAATAGTAATAATAGAGGGCACCTGGGTGGCTTAGTTGGTTAAGTGTCCAACTTCGGCTCAGGTCATGATCTCACTGTTTCTGGGTTCGAGCCTCATATCAGACTCTGTACTGACAGCTCAGAACCAAGAGCCTGCTTCAGATTCTGTGTCTCCTTCTATCTCTGGCCCTACCCTCCTCTGCTCATGCTCCTCTCTCAAAAAGAAACATTTAAAAATTTTTTTAAATAGTAAAATAAATTTTGACCACTCATTGGGTCATATGTTTGCTAATATATCTAGTAAACTATAGATTCTGTCAGTCACATGTTTCTTTCAATTCATAGATTTTAGGTAACATTATCTAGGCCATTATTATCTTTTTTAAATGTGTATATTTTCTCTGATTATAAAAATGTATTCCCACTGTAAAAAAAAAGTGTTATAATTATACAGAAGAGAATAAATCACTATAAATTATATATCTGTGTGTGAAATAGAAGTCTCGTAAAATCCCAACCCTGTAGATTTTTGAGAGAGATACCTCCAGATTTGTTAAAGGAATAGAATATCATCATATATACATTTAAACTAAGCAGTGTGAATGACAGCACCTGCACCTAATTACATTAGGGAAAGTTTCTCAGAAATTGCTTTATTTCAAAGCAGGTCTTTCCCATTAGAATTCTCAATTCCCTTTGTGTTTCTTCACCCCTAAGATTTAAACTATCAGACTTACTTAAAAACACCCTCCGTGGCAGCTAGTGAGGACACACATTTTTCACTATCAGTGGGTGGAGCACATAAGCCCTTGATGTTTCACCAAATGCAGAGGATGTGAAATATCCAAAAGACCTCAACCCCTGGAACATTCTGGTACTAATCCTATCCTCCTAAGAGCCTTAGGATATTTGACTTCCTCAAAAGATGCGGAAGACTGAGTTAAGCCCCAAACTAGCCAAGAATGACCTGCAACTCTATGCAGCTTGACCTTAGCTTAAAGGGAAACTGGTCACACTTTCCCAAGACCAAGGGAACAACCTGCCAGGGGACCACAGGTCTTGGGAATCCACTCTGGGTCAGAAGAGAAACATCCGGCCTTTCTGGTCCTCTGAGCCTTTTCCACCCCAGTGTCCCAGGCCAGGTCCAAGGCAGAGGTGGTCTAAAAGGTTGGGAAGAGGTGGAGGGAGTGGAGAGGAGCCAACCAAGCCAGACCTCAGCCACCTCAAGGTTCTTAGGGCTTGTCCCACCCTCCCCTATTCTCTGACCCATCTCTCCTCAGGCTTCAGCCCTTTGGAATTCTCATCTTCCAAGGACTGTCAGGCTCTAAGCCACCTGCTACAGGGAAACAGCTCCAGCCTCCAGTCTAGAGTTTGCCTCCTATTCTAAAAATCCAGCTTCCAAATTACAAGACATGGCCCAAATGGTGGCCAGGATAGGATGAGAATGGTCTTTAAGGCATTTGTCAAAACTTATGGAAGCAGCGGGGCACCTGGGTGGCTCAGTCGGTTAAGCATCCGACTTTCGCTTAGGTCATGATCTCGCAGTTCGTGGGTTCGAGCCCCGCGTCGAGCTCTTTGCTGACTGCCAGCTCAGAGCCTGGAGCCTGTTTCAGAGTCTGTGACTCCCTCTCTCTCTGACCCTCCCCTGCTCACGCTGTCTCTCTCTCTCTTTCCTAGAAATAAATAAAACATTAAAAAAAAAAATTTTTTTTTTTTAAACTTATGGAAGTAGCATCAATGTCTCAGTCCTAATTTACTCCCACCTACTGGACATTTCCATTACCACTGCCACATCTCTTTTGTAAGTTCTGAACTTATGGGACAAAACAAAGGGAACCATGTTCCCTTGGACATTCTAGAGGAGTCCATAAAGCCAACAGGTAAATATTCTGGAGTATAACTTATAAGGTCAACCAACAATCATGATGGCTTCTTAGGGATTCCTAAGTCCCTTCAAAGCTCTTGAATTTTCTATGTTGCACAGACATTAAAAGAAATATGGTTTCCTAAACTCCATCTTGAACTGTTCATGGCTAGTGAAAGAATAAAGTTGGAAGGAAAGGAACAACTTAGACACCACTGCATATGATTGTAACACAGGGGAAGGGTGGGATGTGGGATCAGGAATATTGGGATCAGATACTTCTCAAAGTGAGTTCCAAGATATGTTGGTCAATTTTATATGTCAACTTGACTGGTCTAAGGGATGCCCCAATAGCTGGTAAAACACTGCTTCAAGGTGTGTAGCTGAAGGTGTTTCTCCAAGAGATTAACCTTTGAACTAGCAGAGGAGTAAAGAAGACCATCCCCACCACTGCAGATGGGCATCATCCAATCCTGTGAGAGCCTAAATAGAACAAAAGATGGAAGAAGGGCATATTTGCTATCTTTCTGCTTGAGCTGGAATATCCAAGTTACCCTCCCCCTGGACGTTTATGCATCTGGCTCCTGGCTCTTCAGACTTAGACCAGGACTTACACCACCAGCTCCGCTGGTTCCCTGGCCTTTGGATCCAAACTAAATCACACCATCAGCTTTCCTGGTTCTCCAGCTGCTGATAGCGTATGTCAAGACTTTGTGGCCTCAGCAATTGCATGAGGCAACTCCTATGATAACTCTTTGACTCTTGAACAACCCAAGTTTGAACTGTGCAAGTCCACTTATACATAGACTTTTTTACAGCATGATAAATATATTTTCTTTTCCTTATGATTTTTTTAACATTTTCTTTTCTCTCACTTCATTACAAAAATACAACATATAATACATATAAGATACAAAATATGTGTTAATCAATGCTTTGTTATCTATAAGGCTTCCAGTCAACAATAGGCAATTAACAGTTAAGTTTTGGGGGAAATCAAAAGTTATATGTGGATTTTCAACTGTGCAGGGGATGGGGGCCCCTAACCTGTGTTATTTAAGAGTTGACTGTGTATCCTATGGATTCCATTTCATTGGAGGACCTTAATTCAGTCATATCTCATTTTATCTTGCTTCACAGATACTGCGTTTTTACAAATTGATGAGTTTGTGGCCACAACCCCCACCCCCACCCCACACTGAGCATGTCTATCTGAGCAATTTTTCCAACAGCATATGCTCATTTTGTGTCTCGGGGACATGTTTTGATAATTCTTGCAATATTCCAAACATTTTCATTATTATTATATTTGCTATGATGACCTGTGATCAGTGATCTTTGAGTTTACCATCTTGTTTGGGGATGTTACACAACCACGGCCACTTAAGAAGGCAAACTTAATCGATAAATGCTGCGTGTGCTCTGCCTGCTCCTCCATCAGTAGTTCCCCTTCTCTCCCCACCCCTCCTCAGGCCTCTCTATTCCCTGAGATACTAAAATTAGGCCAATTAACCCTACAATGTCCTCTAGTATTTAAGCAAAGAGTGTCATGTCTCACTTTAAATCAAAAGCTAGAAATGGTTTAGCTTAGTGAGAAGTCATGTCAAAAGCCAAGATCAGCCAAAAACTAGTTGGCTTCCACCATTTAGCCAAGCTGTGAATGCAAAGGAAACGTTCTTGAGGGAAATTAAAAGTGCAACAGCAGTGAACACATGAATGAAAAGAAAGCAAAAACAGTTTCTTTGTTGGGATGAATGAAGTTTGAGTGGTGTGGACAGAAGATTCAACCAGCCACAACATTGCCTTAAGCTAAAGCCTAATCCACAGCAAGCCCCTAACTCTCTTCAATTCTATGAAGGGTGAGAGAGATGAGGAAGCTGCAGAAGAAAAGTGTGAAGATAGCAGAGGGTGGTTCATGAGGTTTAAAGAAACAAGCCTTCTTGGTAACATAAAAGTGCAAGATGAAGCACCAGGTGCTGATGCATAAGCTGCAGCAAGCGATCTAGAAGATCTTGCTAAGCATTCATGAAGCTGGCCACACTAAATGACAGATTTTTCCATGTAGACAAAACAGCCTTCTATTGAAAGAAAGCCATCTAGGACTTTCATAGCTGGAAAGGAGAAGTCAATGCTTGGTTTCAAAGCTTTTGAGGACAGGCTAACTCTTACACAGGGATAATGCAGTAGGTGGCTTTAAGTTGAAGCCAATGGTCATGGACCATTCTGAAAATCCTGACAAACTGTGCTAAATCTACTCTGCCAGTGATGTAGAAATGCAACAACAAAGCCTGGATGACAGCACATCTGTTTACAACATGGTTTACTGAATATTTTAAACCCACTGCTGAAACCTACTGCTCAGGGGGAAAAATCCTTTCAAAATACATTGGTCACCTGGGTGGCTCAGTCAGTTAAGCATCTGACTTTGGCTCAGGTCATGATCTCACAATCTGTGGGTTCAAGCCCTGCATCGGGCTCTTTGCTGACAGCCCAGAGCCTGGAGCCTGCTTCAGATTCTGTGTCTCCCAATCTCTCTGCCCCTCTCCTGTTCATGCTCATGTGAGCTCTCTCTAATAAATAAACTGAAAATACTTCTTAAAAAAATATTATTGCTCACTGGCAATGTACCTCGTCACCCAACAGCTCTGATGAAGATGTTCAAGATTAATGTTTTCATTTCTGCTAACACAGCATCCACAGATCAAGGAGTCATTTCAACCTTTAAATCTTGTTCAAGCAACACATTTCTGTAAGGCTACAGCTGCCATACAATGGTCCTTCTGATGGATCTGGGCAAAGTAAATTGAAAACCTTCTGGAAAACAGTCAATATTCTAGATCCCATTAAGAACATTTATGATGGGAAGAGGTTCAAATATCAGCATTACCAGGAGTTTTGAAGAAGGTAATTCCAACCCTCATGGAGGATTTTGAGGGGTTCAAGACTTCAGTGGAGGAAGTCACTACAGATGTGGTAGAAATAGCAAGAGAACTAGAGTTAAAAATGGAGCCTGAGGATGTGACCAAATCGTTGCAATCTCATGATAAAACCTGGATGGATGAGAGGTTGCTTCTGATGGATGAGCAAAGAAAGTGGCTTCTTGAGATGGAATCAATTCCTGGTGAAGATGCTGTGAAGACTGTTGAAATGACAAGAAAGGGGTTAGAATATTACAAAAAGTCAGTTGATAAAGCAGTGCTGGGTTTGAGAGTTTGGATTCTAGTTTTTATAGAAATTCTACTGTGGGTAAAATCCTATCAAACAGCATCACATTCTACAGAGAAATCACTCATGAAAGGAAGAAGCATTCAATGCAGAAAACTTCATTGTTGTTTTCTTTTCAGAAATTGCCACAGCCACCCAACCTTCAGGGGCCACCGCCCCAGTCAGCAGTCATCAATATGGAAATGAGATTGTCTATTGCACAAGGATCCCAACTCACTGAAAGCTCAGATGACGGTTAGCATTTTTTAGCAATAAAATATTTTTAATGAAGGTATGCACATTGTGTTTTTACTTATAATACTATTGAATACTTAACTGATAGAGCACAATGTAAGCCTAACTTTTATATGCACTGGGAAACCAAATAAAAAAATCATTTGATTCACTTTATTGTGATATTCCCATTAGGGCAGTGGTCTGGAACTGAACCCACAATCTCTCTGAGGTACGCCTGTACATAAGTATTACCAAGGATGCTTCTCAAAAAATGTGTCCTAGAATAAAGAGCTTTCTTTACCAAGCTATTCTCAGAGGCACTGATACATTCCTGTGGAATGAAAATTTAGCAGAGGGTGGTTAGATACTGCTGGCCCAGGGGACACAATGGTGAGCAGCACACTCTGAAAATGATGAAGGGCAATGCTTAAGTATCTCCCCTTGCATTTCACCTCTTTCACTGCATCAATGCTTAGCTCACTTTTTGATGGACTCAGGAAGTTATTAATATTTTACAGAACAACAATGCACTCTAAAAATGTCTGGACGTGATATGGAGGGAGAAATCCCCTTGATTAGAAATTTTAGGCAATCACAGCTCCAGCCGTGAGTCTCCAACTTTAATGAGCTGACACATTACCTCGGGATTGAGTGAAAATGCAGGTTCTGATTCAGCATGCAGGATCTGAGATTCCGCATCTCTAAAAAGTTCCCAAAAGAAGCTGGTGCCGCTGGTCCAAAGACCGCAACCTTGAGTAGCTAGGATCAGAGTACTTCCTTTCATTTCGCTGGGCTTATTTCCCAACTTCAAATGAAGGAAGCTTAGAACTGGCTTTGTTCATCTCCAAGGACCCTCCTATTGTAAAATCCTATTCTCTCCGGCGTAGATGCAAAGTACTTGTGACAACCACATGCAGACTGCAGAGTACAGAGCCTGGTTCAAATCGTAGCTCCTTATGCCCTCACAAAGTTCACAGCGGTGTTTTGTGGAATGGCCAAAAAGCAGACACAACCCTAGTGTTCATCGAATGTGATAAATGGGTAAATGAAACGTGGTATATGCATATAATGGAATATTGCTCAATAAAAATGTTACAACATGAAGGAAATTCAAAAACATTAGACTAGGTGAAAGAAGTCAGTCACAGAAGACCAAGTATTATATTATTCTATTTTATGAATGCCAAGAATAGGCAA
This sequence comes from Crocuta crocuta, assembly GCF_008692635.1. Classification (NCBI taxonomy): domain Eukaryota; kingdom Metazoa; phylum Chordata; class Mammalia; order Carnivora; family Hyaenidae; genus Crocuta; species Crocuta crocuta. The sequence goes on from NW_027528357.1 coordinate 3,271,561, forward strand.
ATACATAGAGACAACAAGGAGGTTACTGGTTCCCTAGGGTGCGGAGGGGAAGACACAGAATAGGGAGTGACTGCCAATGGATATGGCGTTTCCTTTTGGGGTGATGGAATGCTCTAGAATTAGACATTGGTGACTGTTGCACAACTCTGGATGTACCAAAACCTGTTGTACTCTATACTTTCCAAAGGATAATTTTATGGTATGTAAATTCTTTCTCAATAAAGCTATTTTTAAAAGTTCTAACTCCTTCACTTGCTAAATATGTGACCTTAGACAAGTTAGATGGGTTTTTTTCTCATCCATGAAACAGGAATGATGTAAGAGTAACCCACAATGAATAGCTCTAGAGCTGGCTGCCATTCTAGTAATACGAGCAATCCGAACTTGCCCACACAGAGCATTCAACAGCATTAGCCAAAAACACTACCCGATACTAATTCTCACTTCCAAGTTCATAAAAGTTGCATCTCCGATGAAAACCATGTAGGCAAATAATAATTTGAGATTATGACAAGATATACACTATAGACAAATGGGATTTGCATGTACCACTCTTCACCTTTGGTTAGAGACTTCTAGTTTTTTTCAAGCAACATCATTACCCGAGTTTGACAATTTTATCCCCTCAACCAGTATTTGCTGTGGCACTGGACATCCTCGTAGCTAAAATGATGGGAAATAGTGACTGGTCCTCCACCTGGCTTGGATCCCCTCGTCTGTTCTGTTCCTTCCCATAACATCTGGGGAAGTCATTATTCCTATCATTTAGTTTATGTAAAACCCCCAGGATAGAAGCAAAATTGCACTCGGAAAGCTATGGCCCTAAAACAAGTAACCTTTCCGCGTGCTGCAAAGAAAATATTCCTTATGTGTAGATAGACAAGCAACTGTAGAATAGCAGAAAACCAACCACCTTCAAACAAGGTAATTCTCCCATGGGTAGGTTCTCTCTTACGATCTTTGCCCTGGCAATTCTCATTTCCTTCAGCAAAACCTCTGGAAGAACTTTCCAAAATCAGCAATCAGAACAATAGGAGCCTTTACTTGGAGAAGCGCTCAATACACCATTGTTTGGATCCTAACCGCATGGACTACTCTTTGTTCTGAGTAAGACGGGTGCTCAGGAGGAGCCCGGGGGCCACTGGGGCAGGGCAGCTGGTGACAAGCACTTGCCATAGATGCAGGATGACTGAGGGAAGTACCTGGTGTGGTTTCAAACCCGAACAACCTTGCAGAACCTGAGAAGAAGATACAACTATGGGAAACCTTGAGAAAGCAGATCATGAAGCGGGCTGCACGCCAGCTGGGGTTAGGAAGCAGGCACCAGGGTGCAGGGCCCTGGAAGGAGACTGGATTAACCAGGAGGCAGCAAGGATTGCCCCAGCTCACAACACCTGCACCAGCATCGGCATGGCATGGCTGTGCATTCCCTGCCTCATGGGGCCAGGCAGAGGACCGGGGAGGGCACACTCACCTCCCCAAAACTGCTCCCTCAAAAAAGTGCATACCCTCTGCCCTTGCAGGTTACAGCAGAAAAGCATTAACACGGTTACCTATGGGATGCTGCAATATCTGAGTCACAAGGAATAGCATGAGCCTTTCAAGCCAGGACTGCAAGCCCTCAGGTCTCTGCCCAGAGAGGTCAGGCTGGCTTCCCACACCAGCTGCCACTGTGTCTCCCTAGGAAGGTGGGCTCAGTGGAGGAGTTGAAGCTGCTAGTTCCTCACTGTCCACTCAATGTCTACCACCCGATAGCTCTTTGTCTGTTTCTTCCCTTCCAATCCTGTGACTTTGGCTCTTTGATCCCTTATTGCCGGCGAGAACATCAATGTCCGGGAGACTTTAACACTCTGCCCGATGTTCCTTAGCTAAGCAGGAATCTGGCTAACTGGGTCTGCCTTCACCCTCCCGAAGCAGGGCCCTCAGCAACTACTGCTCACCAAGCAATGTACAAAGTCACTGAAAAGATCCAGTGTCTACATGGATCATCAAGAACTATCCCAGTAACAGTCTCTTATAGACTTTAAATATGTGAATGCCATGCAAGTATAGAACTGTAGAGGTTTGAGAGCGCACAGGACATGACACCGTCCCCTTAGGACGCACACTGCCTCTCCCTCCCCCACTTCCACGCCAGATCGGTCTCCTGAAGCTCTCCTGTCCTCCAAGACAATGGCACAGGCATGAATGATAAAATCCTTTTCCATTTCTGAGCTAATGCAGTTAATGCAATACTTGTTCACATCAAGATATTTACTGAGCATTTACTATGCACCAGGCACATGTCAAGCACTGAGGAGACAATGGTGGGCTAGGGAAAAAAAGGTGCAGTTTCTCTTGGTGGCAGAACAGAAATCCCATCCAAGAGTTTCCCAACCTTGTCTTTTAACGTATGTTTATTTTTGAGAGAGAGAGAGCAAGCGCACATGCACACATTGGGCAGAAGCAGAGAGGGAGGGAGACAGAGGATCTGAAGCAGGCTCTGTACAGACAGCAGAGAGCCCTACGTGGGGCTTGAACTCATGAACCATGAGATCATAACCTGAGACAAAGTCAGACACTTATGTGACTGAGCCACCCAGGCACCCCAAGAACCTCCTGACATTAAAAGAGGATGCTAACTGCTGCCCCAGGTTCATACCTTCTTTGTGGTGCGCTTTCTGCCTGTGACCTCTGTCGTGGTCCAAAGCAGCACAGATCAATTCCCTCCTCAGGGCACCATGCCCTCTCCTACCATCTGGAATTCCTGCTTCTCTACACTACAGCATTTCCTCATAACCAATTTCCTAAGCTCTTGGGTCTGCCTCTTGACAAAGAACAGGAACTAGTTCTCCAAAGCCTCCTTCCCACACATATGCATTCCATAATGACAGAGATCAGGACATGGGGAAATATGCATGAAAATGGCTTGATTTGTGGAAATGATAATGCTTATTCTGGCTTAGCCCCGGAGCACTGGGGCTTCCCCCACAGACCCACAGCCATCCCCTTAGCCTCCAACCACTTCCCTCAATGCCTGCTAGAGCCTACAGCCCCAGAACCCTTGAATGCCCTCAAAACCTGGATGGAGCACCCACTGGTTTCATAGGATGGTCCCGCCAAACATGACAATGAGACCTTGCAACCCCGTGTGAAGCGGGACAGTCCTGCCACCTGATTTCATGCTGGTGTCAGCTGCCTGTCGGTCATACGATAGCAGAGTAGGAAACTTTGGTTTCCGGAATCTGAAGAAGCAGTCTGAGCTCCACATCGTAAGCATGGATGCCACTTTGTACTCTCACTTCCATAGGACAGGGTGGTGGCTCCGATGAGGGGGGGTTCAGCCAGCTTGTAGGGTCTGGGGACAAGAGAGGGATAGATGCTTCATAGCTGCTGCCAGCCTCTCCATCACAGCCCGACAACTGTCCACACGGCCAGCCACAGCATCGAGGCTGTCAATGGAGGCCAGGATCTGAGTGCGGCTTGTGAATGCTGACAGAACCTAACCGTGGAAGAAGTGTCACTCTACGTTCCAGAAGGATGAAGTGACCCACGAGGCTCAGTCCTCAGGAATGGTGGGCAGCTAGCTCTGTATCTGGTACTAGGCTGGGGACAAGGGCATGTGCAAAACAGTAAATTTCACCCCAATTCTCAGCAAGCATCAGAGCGGTCACAATTCCCTCCTTCCTCAAGCTCCAGGAAGGCGCAGGCCTGATCTATTTCCCACTGAGTCCCCAGAGCCCAGAGCTGCTGACCAGAAGGTCCTCCATGTTTATCTGTGTGGTTATGAATGGCTGTAAGCTTGCTGCCTCCCACTTGGAGGGACCTTGCACTCTAGGAGCACAGCAGAGGCCACGGGAGGGCCTGGCTGGGGGGCAAGGGGCAGTGGGAAGGAGCCCTGTAGGGTGACCAGGAGGAGCGGAGGTCGGACTAAGCTTTGCCACCTATTTTGGAGGAATCTGTGCGTGAGTCACAGATTTCTCCCCCATCAGGTATTGGTGGGACAGGTAAGGGTAAGACCAGAAGATCACTAAAATCCCGCTGGTTCTGGCATTTGGCATCTGACCAGTCTACACGCTTACCCTTCCTTTGCACCAGCTTGCACCCATTGGGCACCCCCAGGAAGGGCTCTGGGCAGCTGCCTCACCGAGAGCTCTGATGGGGGGCTGGGAGGAGAGCTTGTCGGAGGCATGCATGCTCCCACAGCCATCTCCAGAGCCCAAGCTGTGCCTGTGCGCAGCTCCTATCTTATCGTCCTGTTCTTTCCCCACCACCTCCGCCTTCCCTGTCCCCAAGTGACACCCCTGACCATCTGGGCCCTTATCATGGCATCTGGCTGGCTATTCTTAGTACCACACTTTCCCTAGCGCTCCTGTCCTCCTGGCTCCCATCTGGGCCTCCCTGCTACATTACCCAGACAGACCAGGGCGGAGGCACTACCATTCATGTGGCTTCAGTATTGCAGAGTCTGTAAGGTGGAAGGGACATCAGAGGCAATCCAGTCAGACTGGGGCCCCACAGAAGACAAATATGGCTACTGCTGAGTCGGCCAGTGTTTGCTGGTTCTCACTTTGTTGTTCCTGTTCTCTCCACCGCCAGCAGCTCACACAGGAGCATCTGTCTTCCTGCCAGTGTAGAGTGGGGGTGGGGAGCATGACAGACCTTAGGGCCACTGTAAACATCCAGCTCAGGACAAACCCACCCCCCCACCTACACACTGTGTACATCTTTTGGGGTTTCTTGGCATTTGGATTTATTTTAGCAAGCATCTCTATTTCCTCCAGGTCTGCAGTATGGGCACCCATGCCACAGAGAACAGCTGCTTTCCTCTCCCAACCTGCCCAAAGCATGAGAGAACTCAAGTCTTATGGCGTTGGCATTAAATAGGGGAACACATATCTTGGAGAGGCAAAGGCCAGCACTGAATGCTCCTAGGATGCAAGACGGTGTAATGAGCACTTGGCATGTGATCTTAATTGGCCCCCTCACAGCCCATGAGTAGGGAATGGTGTTTTCTTGGTTTTGTTACTGGTATCCTCCAGTAACAAATGGAGGATAATAAGGTCCCATGGCTGTCTCCCGGCTATAAGCTAAGGAGCTGGGATTTGACTTCAGGCTGTCAGAGCCCAAAGCCCTTACTGCCTCACTCCTTCCTGCCCATGCTGTGGGAGTCAGCCAGGACCACCACACACCTCTGCCCTGGAAGCCAGTGGGCCCGGTGCGAGAGCGTTGAGGGGCAACCACAAGGAAGTAGTACCACCTCTTTACCTGCAAGGTGCTTCTCTCTTCACAGGAAAGGGCATTTCTACTTTATATGTCAAAAACATCCTTCACAACGTGACTTTCTCGCCACCACACAAGAAAGTTAATTCTGTGGCCTGTTCGAAGTCTGTCAGCATGACTGGGATCACTGGGGGAGTCGGACACAAACCAAGAGGATATTCTATCTCCCAAGATGAAGGTGAAGGTGGGAAGCACACGGGAGACGTTGGAATACGCAATTCCTAGTGGCCTAGATCCTCCCGGGAAGGCCAGGTCTCCATCTCATTTAAAGAGCTGGAATTGCTGGTCAGCAGGAATGGATGGGGTCCGGGAAGACCAGGCCAGGAAGCCAAACCCAGACAAGCACTCATTCAAGCTTGAAGGCAAACTCACCCATTTACAGTGACCTCTGCCCTGCAGGTGGCCTGAGAGCACGGGAGCCCTCTGCAGTGGGGCTGACAAATCCTTATTTCTTCATGGTGTCAGCATCACAGGAGGTTTTAGGCATGAGGAGGTGGGGAGAAGGCAGGGGAGAGAGGGTGAGAGAGCCAGAATGTCTACAGGAAACTGTCAAGTATTATCTACTTCAAGGACTTGCTCTCATTTTATGGTTTAGAATTAAGGTCAGAGCCAATCTCAGTCTGAAGAGGCAAAATGTACCTATGCACGGACGAGGGGGAGGAAAATCTAAATTTAATGAGATTCAGAAGGATTTAGATTAAAGGAGAAGGAAAAAAAAAGAAAAAAACACTTCTCTTCCACTATCCCCATGGCAGGTACTGCTTAATTGAACCCCCCAGGCCTACACACAACTCAGCATCATTCTTAACACAGCATTCTGGTAATCCACAATCAATAAGGATGTGTTACCTTTTGAAATAAAACTTATTTGGGATCCTTGGTTTCAATCGATGTGCAGACGAGTCATCTCTAACAGAGGTTTAAACCTGGAAACATTAGGAGGACAGCAGCCACCCCTTCTCCCATGACATCCCTGGATGACAGTGTCAGGGACAGAGAAATCAATGAGAAGAACCTTCGCCAGGGCTGGAAGGCAGGTGCTGCACTGCCTGGCCCCCACCCCAGTGCTCTGCAGAGGCCAACCCAGACCTCTGGTCACTCTACATCAAGTCTGGACGCACGGCTATAGGAAGATGGCCACAAAGGCCACTGTGCTCTGATATCCATATCTATTTTGTGCCTGAAATTGTTACACTACTTTTTAAAATTTACCTTTAAAAGTTTTAAACATGGTAGCTTGCCTGTGTATATGTGTTTTAATACCATACACACACACACACACACACACACACACACACACACACACAACCAGACAGACAGACACCGAACGGCAGCTGTCCTGTGGATGTTCAGGGCTACGGTATTAAGGAGAGGAGGAGGGAGGGGACGAGAAAATAGGGAGGGATGGACAGAGAAGCCCAGAAATGGGTCTTTGTTCTTGCTTCAAAACCAACATGACCACCTACTCCTTGGGGCCTTCCTCCCCCTCTCCTCTCCTCCTCATCCTGAGCTTCCTGCCCCCCACAGGACCCATCAGCAGCTCCCTCCCTGACTCTGGGTTTCTGGCACTCTCTCTCTCTTTCCCCATTTGCACTCGGATCCCTTCTACTTCTGCAAGTTATCACACTGGCAGTCTGCAAAGGAAAAGAAATGCAATGTCTCTTAACTTGAGTTGATGGAATTTTTATCTTCTTGACCCAAGTTTCCCTGGCTGGGCCTGACTCACTCTGCAGGAGCCAATCTGTCCCTGGCCTCCGGCTGCTGGGTGCCAGGGCCCAGGCTGCAGCCTAGAGTCACACAGCACAGCTCGTGCAAGGCCCATGGGGCTACCCAGAGGTCGGCCTCACTGTGCATCTCACACAGCCGGAAGCATGCTACTACCATTCAGAGCCTTTCCTGGAAGAATTTTAAGAGCAGCAAGATGTCCTCAGGAACCATTCGAACGTTATTAATGAAAGGAATGTGCATTGCTCTGTAACGGACTTGTCCGTTTCTAATCCTTTCCCCAGATACCTTTTATCACAGAGGCACGCAGTTCATTTCTTCGACACGTCAATATTGACACAATCATCTGAAAACTCAAGTAGTGTGGCATGTTTCCCAAGAGAATTATCAACCTGGCCACAGATATGGTCCAAGCTGAAGGCCAGCTATTGAAAACAGGAGGCTTTTAATACTAAATACAAATTAAAGCTGGTTGCTTTCTCCTATTTAATCTCATTGCAAAACTACCAGCCAGATGATCAAGTGAGAACATTCCCATCAGTACTGTGGGTTTCTCTTTAGCTTAACCTATTTTCTGAATTTTATTTAGGTCTTGAGTATCTTATTGGTAAACAGAGATCCACATAAGGAAAACAAAATACTCTTTTAAAAGCAACTATTAAATTATTAATCTATCCATCCATGAAACACTTGCAAGAAATTACTAGATTTTAATTTCCCTAACTTCTAATGCCTCCTAAACCTAAAAACACAAGAAATTTTATTTTTTCTGGAGATAAATTGGCACTTGGGCTAAATGCTTATCCCAGCCTACAAAGCTACTGGGAAGAATTCCTAGGTATTCAGAGATCATGAAAACCAAAGCCCACCACCTGACTGGATGTGGATTTTACTGAGAATGTTGGACTCTAGAGAGAAAAAACAGTTAATCTCTAGCAATAAGAATTCCCATTAACAAAGCTGTCAATCTTAAAAATCCAAATGAGAGCTGTAGGGGGGTAGTGTACAATAAAAGACACATCACTATTTGGTGCTATCTTCAAACTATGGGGAACCTTCTAAAGCCAGTAACCAATAACCTCAAAGAATTGAACACCAATTATTTTGAGTCATCTAATACAAAGACCAGAGAACTAAAAGAAAGTAGCTAGAGGGAAACCTACTTGCTTGTACCCACACAGCTCTACTGAGGGTCCTAGAAGTTAGATCTCCTTTTCCTATACCATCTGGCCAGTGAGCAATCCTACTAGGCACGTGAGTTGGGGTAAAGGAACAGTTACAGTAGCCCAGCACTTTCTACTGGGGAGGAGGGGGAGGAGATAAAGTGACTTTAATGAAAATGGGTTTATATAAAATCATCTAAAAATCACAACAAACAACACAACCAATTTCACTTTTGCCTACCTTTCTACAGTGGAGCATAAGTTCTCAGATCTGAAAGAGACCTTCAAGATCTTCTAGTCCAACTTGATTTTATGAAAAAGGAAAAGTTCAAGATTGGAAGGGATTGGCTCAGGCTCCCCATAATTTGTGACAGATCCATGACTAAGGCAGAGGTCTTCCAATTCCTAGGGCAGCTCTTTCCACCACATTACGCTTTCCCTGCTGGAACCCTCCTGTTTCTTACACAACAGACAGGCAGAACCCCAAGTCTGCAAGGAGAAAACTACCTATGTTCCAAGAACTTACTGGTAAATTAGTTACTTGAAATATAAAAGCAATTTCCCCACAAAAGCAATTTCCCCACAAAAGCAACAGTGCCGATGTTGGAATATTTCCCAGGCCAGCCCACAAAAGTGAATAGAGAAGCAGAAGTGGGTAATCCTTGAGCCCTCTGGGATTCCTGAAGTCCTCCAATACCTCTAAGTTCAGGTACCAGTGCCGCACAAGCATCGACTCATGAGCCAACTCACTGTCAACTCATGAAGGCAAAGTGGGTCAATACAAAGGCTTTGGAATGAGACCAGCCTGAATTCAAATTCAGGTTCACCCAACCTTAGCAGAGAGTGGTAGAATTTATTCTTTCGGCAGGAATCTCATGGAAAAGAAGAGGATGGGATGAAAAAAATCCTTTCCCTATTCCTCAGTGTGCCTAATGCATTGGTGAGTTAGAAGTCAGAACAGCCCTTCTCCCTTCAGGAACAAGGGAAGAGAGAGAGGATGGAGGGAAGCCTTGATCAAAAGCAGTGGTGGTGGCAATGCAAAAGGCCATGGGCAGCCAGCCCCAAAGTAGGGGACAGGAACAGAGTGCCATGTGAGGACATGCAGAAAGGTACTGTGCAAGCCCTGCCCCTCCTTCATTCTGCAGCAAGATCCCTGCCAATAGCTATTCAGACTCCCCACACACTCCCATCCCCACCTTGTGTTCCTTTCCCACTTCTATTAACTCTCATCTGCTATCACAGGAAGGGTCACCACCAACACCCCAGACCTCAGGTGGTGGGAGGGGAGGCCTTCCCTTTCCCTGATCAGGTGAGGCCATGGAAGAAGGGCAAGTGGGGAATTGAACAATCCCCCTCTCCATGTCAAGTGCTTCACAAGTACCTCCTTATTCACCTCCCACAACAACCCTGACACGGGTCTTGATGTAACCAAAGAGATGCTGATCCTCACACAGATTTAGTGACTTATCCAGGGTTACATGGGAGGCAAGACAGGAAATCAGGACTCAAATCTACACTGCCCAAACTGTGCTGCACAGGTCTCTGGGGCCATTCAGGAAATACCTTAATAGCAATGCTTTATGGGGAAAATGACCTCCAGGTTAGCATGTAACACACTTATTACATTAATGTCTCACATCTGTAGAGTGATTTGTGACTTCCAAAACCCCTGCTTAAAGGTAGCACAAAGGATTATTGGGGTGCCTGGGTGGCTCAGTCGGTTAAACGTCCAACTTCAGCTCAGGTCGTGATTTCACAGTTTGTGAGTTTGAGCCCCACATCAGGCTCTGTGGTGACAGCTCAGAGCCTGGAGCCTGCTTCGGATTCTTTGTCTCCTTCTCTCTCTGCCCCTCCCCCAGATCTCTCTCTCTCTCTCTCTCAAAAATAAATATTTTTAAAAAAAATAAAAATAAATTTAAAAAGTAGTATAGGATTATAGTCCAACATATCAAGTAAATATCTACAAGTCTATACTGCTATAAATAAAAGACTGAATAAAGGAGAAGAATAGACAAACAGGAAAAAAAAACTCCCCACCCCTTGAATTTGGGCTACACATATGAACTACTTCCTTCCAAAGGGTCAAGTATGGAAAGCGGTAAGAATAACTTTCAGTAGAGACACTGGACCAACACTACCTTGGCCAAGTGATCAAAGAAACATGTAGATATAACAATGCAGTTCAAAAACAGGTCAAGCTCAATAGAGGGTTTTTTTGGCTGGAAAGAGCTAAAGTGTATTTGAATATTAAGGTTAAAAAAAAAAAAAAAGGTGAGAAAGATTCAGGAGATTCCGTTTGGCCAATTCATTCAGATGGCACAACAAAGCTATTTTCAGGTTTCATGGAGAAATGGGGTGGTGGGAGGGCTTTCCACCAAGCAACGAATGAACCTGTTTGTTCTATGGCTGGGACTGTCCCATCTCCCCTCACTGTAGCTAAAGTTCCACAAAGCGAAGGAGTCAGGGAAGAGTCTCTCAGCAGAGGGGAGCACAATGAACAGACACTTCCATCCTTGATTCTCATTTTCAGCCTTCTCTGCAGCACCCCAATATGCAGACACAGCATTATAAAGGTGACAAGGGGTAAGTGGGTGGTGGTAAGCTGCGTGGTACCAAAAAATATCTTTGAAAACTGTTCAGTTCTCTTATTTCGCTCCTTGCAGAATTATCAAGGGGCAAGAGGGGGAGGGGACGATCACCTGAAAAGGCAGCCGGAAGGGGCCTTCAGACTACTCTCCTCACCCCCAGTGCCCAACTCAACTACTCTGGCTCCCTACCTGTCCTTTACTATTTTGACGTAGTCATCTGGGTGAGTTTAATGCGAAACTCCAAATACTTCCAGGGAGGATTGTGTCAGCTGATCATTCATACCAAGGAGATGATTGCTTTAATCCAGTCTCAGAGTAAGCACCCTTCGCTAGAGGTATCTAGGAAGAGATGGATCCAAGGAGGGGAAGGGACTCTCTGTTGCTCTCGGTTCTTGCATTTTCCTCTAATTTTTTTTATGGATTCTCAAGTGTTCTCCTCCCTCCTTAGGAACTGTAGTACTTACCCATCAGTAAGCCCAGGACTTTTTCTAGGTTATCCAAATGTTAAGTACAGTAAATGGAATAAATGACACATAGACCATGAGGCTATAATCTGTCTTAGGTCTTTGCTAACTACGTAGCATATGAGGAAGCAGAAACAAAATTCTGTCTTTTATGATTTCCAAGCTCTAAGGTCCTGAGCCAAGTTAACTGTACTAAGCCCTCAAGATGTGTCAGAGAATTCAAGCAAGAGCAGGAACTGACTCAGAGAAGAAGCACTCGGAGAGCAGACACCTCCCCCTCCACCTGCTGCAGCAAGCGCCGTGGTTTTCCTCATTCTCGTCCTGTCAAGTACAACTGTCAAACTCTATGCAATCAGTTTCAGCTCTACCAATTCTACCAATCAAGGCCAATTACAAAAGCTGCTTTTTCTTTTTGCACATTCGGCCTTTGAATACCCTGCTGGGTTCAGACGACTTTATTATTTGAACTTAAGCCAAAATTCTTGCAAAACCCAGATGCTCTGTACAGAAGCTTGTACTTACTGTGGAACCTTCTACCACATCTGCACATGCTCACCCCAGGGGATAATCCACCAATACTGGTGGTTGTAACTGTCACCAGGAGGTGTGTAGGATGATCCACCACAGGAGAACCCGCACAGCTATACCTCAACAGGACATTGCGTTCATTTTTTTTTTAATGCAAGTCAACATCAAATTAATCCTCAATGGCTTTTTAAATCCATACTGAATCTCTTAAACAGGCAACAACATGCAGCAAAACACTCTCAAGGTTTTCTTCACCTGTCTTTCTCACTCAACCACATGCATCCCGGCAGCTCTTCCCTTAAAATCTCTTTCCACCCAAAGCACTCCAGTCCTTCCGGCTCCCTTCCCACTTCCGCACATGCCAGGTCCACCTTCCGTGCTCCAAGCAGTCTCTCCCCAATCTTTCTAATATTTCTCTCCAGGGTTCCACAAAAGTAATGCACAGTTCTTCCTTAAAAGGAGATTCCTTTCAGAAAGAATATTTATACACCAGTGTCTTCCTTCTCAGACTCATTTATCGGCACTAAATCGCGCTGTGACAAGTCACCCCATGACAGAGTGAAGATGGCAGTCACAGCCCTGTGGTGTTGGTTCACATGGATGAGCAAGAGCTAGGGCCTGTACCAAGTCCTGGTCTTCAAACAGCACTCTCTGAGGAAGCTTGGTGCAGCCCAGAGAGCACAACGCAGGAATACAGTAGAAATGAGATCCCTTCTCTGACCCATCACTGACCCGGTCACCTTTAGGGGCACACACAAGCTGTAAGCCTTTTTCTATCCCCCCCAACAGCCCCCAAGGAACATTGAGTACCTGGGTGAGTGGTTGGAAAACTATACCCTGGATAATTTCAACAGCCCTATCCCTCCTCCTCCATCCTTCCCTAGGACCTAAAAGCACACATTTGTTTTTTTAAGAAATGGCCATCTCTTTTCAAAATACTTTCTAATGCATTATAATCAACTGCCTTTTCTGTGTCAAGAAGGAAAACCATCAGCATACCCAACCAGCAATCTGGTTTTTATTTATTTATTTATTTATTTATTTACAGCAATCTGTGCCTTAACACAAAATGACATCAAAAAAAATTGTCGCGTTCTGCACCTCTAGTCAACTAGGCCTCATGCTATGAACCCCTGAGATGGTACGGCTATAAAGTCTACAGCTTGAACCCCAGTTCTCTGAGCAACCTCTTAACATTTGTCAAAAAGCTACTCCTTTCCAATCACTGTCAGGAGTTGATTCATCACAGCCCAATAAAGGTTGCACAAAGATGGAAAATCAGGCATAGCTGAGTGTTTGGGGCCCACTGTTAATTATAACTGTCCCAGGGGCCCTGGAGCTGGACTCACCTGTCACTGTTCACTGCTCTGGACAAAAGGAGTTCAACAGGAACAGAAGCCCTATTAACTCCATAGGGGAGACCGNCAGGGGAGACCGGGAAAAAAAAAAAAAAAAACCACTGGAAAAATACAGGCCTCAGAGATGGGGATCCGAATGCCCATGCGCGTGGACCTGGCAGTATTCACATATAGAGCTGCCACCCTAGGGTTCAGGACCCAAGGGACACTCACATCTGGCAGGTGGCTCCAGGCATTAACACACCAGAGAGAGAGTAATACCCTTGGGGACAGAGACTGGGAGGGAAGGACAGAACCACACCACAGATGCCAAGAGAGGAGTATGCCAGTCTCCCGAAGGCCACAGAGCCATCTGTTTGTACCTTTGCCTTCAACAGTAGCCACAGTCAGAATCAAAGCTTGGGTGGCGAGCACTGAAGTGTGCGCTGTGATAACTGCTGAATCACCTAAGAGCTTGAGGAAAGCAGGACCTCACACACGGTTTATATATTTTAATACATTCTTTGGCCCTTTCCCATAGTCAACACATTTGCCTGTGGCCCTTAGACAGATTTTTAAAAAATGGATATTTAAAAAATATTGACAGCACCTGTTCTAAATGGAAAACCAGTCTGTCTTAATAAAACTGTATTAAAAAGCTTTGCCCCAATAGGCTCTTCCTCAAGTCGATGCTGGTAAACCAGCACGCTGGGTAGGCTCCGTGCCAGAAGCAGGTAGGCGGGACTGCAGGGGCTCTTCAGGTTGGAAAGTTCTGGAATTGTTCCTGCAAGGCATCACCTAGAAAATCGATAAGAAATTGAAGTGCTTTCCAACTAAACATGGGAGCCTGGACACAGGCGGTCTGGTTTTTGAAATATTCCCAACACACTTCGCTGCTGCTTCCTCTCCAGTTTCCTTTGTTCTGTCTGGGGCTTTAGGCCTTTCTTCCACAAACAGCAAACCTCACATGGTGGTTCTGAAGGAGGAGGAGGTAAATGGGCATGTGCTTGGACTTCACAGACATGGGGAGGCTCCCACGATGAAGAAGCCAGTCAGGTCATGATGCAGAAAGCTGGACGCAGGGCAGAGAGGGAAAGAGGACTGGTGGCAAGTTTTAAAGAAGCAGTAGGGTACTAGGGTGCCCCCTCTTCCTGTGCCCAAGGGCCAGGAAACCAACTATGCCCCCATCAAAAGCCCTCCTCCCTCAAAAAAAAAAAAAAAAAAAAAATTCTCTGAAGGCATTATGGAGAGATTGCCCCAGGAGAAAAGTCTAGAAAAAAATTGCATAGGTAGAATTTCTACTGTGTCCAAACAGATAAAGGAATTTTTTTTTTTAAGTTCTGTCAGAATTCTGGGATAATTTCACAACAGGCACACAGAAAACAAGCAGGATAGCCTATGTGCTGACCTGCCCTGGCTCCCTGCTCCAGCCCCTTCCTGCCCCCCCAATCACACCACTTCAAGGTTGAGGGAAGTTAACATACATATGTGATAGTCCTATCTCCTCCATGGAAGCCAACACCAGGTAGAGGCCTCTTCAAGAGGCTCGTGGGCAATGCAGAGGACGCACATGCCCACTACCCTAGCAGAACACAGTAATGCAATTTCACCGGTGGGAGGGGGGGATCACAGGACTATGTTGAAGACCCAGTTTCTTTCCCACTAGCTGTGTGTCCTCAAGCCCGACTCTCCTCAGGGCCCCTTTTCTACAGCTCTTACCTGATGGATCAAATCATCACATAAATCAAAACCTCTGCCTAACAAAAGGTGTTTTTATACCCAGAACTGCATTAAGCCAGTCCCTTGATCCTGATATCTCCATAGCATCTGACCTAAGACAGAGAAGTAACAGAAAATGAATATGTGGTCAGAGCAACACCAAGTTAGAATTAAGCTGGACCGCGAAGAACTCTGGCAAAAGCAGTTAGTCTATGTTTTTAAATTTTTTGAGGAGCCTCCATACAGTTTTCCATAGCAGCAAATACCATTTTATCCAGCAATCTTACTTCTGAGAATATACCTAAGAGCATTAAAATCATAATCTCTAAGAGCTGTCTGCACTGCCACATTCACTGCAGTGTTCACAAGAGCCAAGATGTGGAACCCTAAGTGTCCACTAACAGATGAATGGATAAAGAGCAAGTGGTGTGTACACACAGAGAAATTCAGCCTTACACAAAGGAAATCCTGTGGGCACCTGGATGGCTCAATCGGTTAAGCGTCTGACTTGGGCTCAGGTTACGATCTCATGGTTTGGGAGTTCGAACTCCACGTTGGGCTCTTTGCTGATGGCTCAGAGCCTGGAGCCTGCTTTGGATTCTGTCCCCCTTTCTCTCTGCCCCTCCCCCACTCCCTCCCTGTCTCTCTCAAAAATAAACATTTAAAAAAAATTAAAGAGTAAATCCTGCAATATGCAACAACATGGATAAACATGGAAAATATCATGCTTAGTGAAATAAGCCAGTCACAGAAGACTATTACACAATTCCACTTATATGAAGTACCTGATATAGTCCAACTCATAGAAGCACAGAATAATGGTTCCCAGGGGCTTGGTGGAGGGGGAAATGAGGGATTTGCTGATCAATGGGCATGAAGTTTCTCAAAATGAATTCTAGAGGTCTATATAATGTGCTTATAGTTAATACTGTATTATACGCTTAGAATTCTGTCAGAAGGGTTGATGTCCTGTTAAATGTTCTTACTGCAATAAAAAAAATTAATCTATAAACCTCAAAATCCAGAGACCTCTGGTTCTCTTTCTGACTTCTCAAATTCTTTGGGCTTCTTTTCTTGACTCACATTGACAACAAATGGTGAGTAATTCCAAGCCAGACAGGCTTGCTTTACAGGCTGACTTCATTAACGTTTTGAGGAAAAGTACTGTGAGATCCTAGAGCTCTGGAAAGGCAGCATGAATACTGAGAAGGCTCATGAGACGCCTTTATGATTCAAGCCCCAGTGTTCGCCGCAGCACAAAAAACATCCAGAGGCACTCTCATAATCCTTCTAATTCTTGGTGACAGTGAGCCACGAACACGGTTTGTGATGGTGGCCAGTCACTCCAGCGGGTGAGCAGGACCGCTGGGTGCCCCAGAGCCTAGTTCAAGGGAACTTACAAGCAAATGAGGTTGCGGATTATGGGGGGCAAGAGAGACGCTTAGAGGGCCAAATCTGCGAGAAGGAACCACAGACAGCAAAGAAAGGAGCTTGGAGAGCAAGATGGTTTGGGGCTGAGAAGGAGCTGACACAAGACCACAGGTGTGCTGAGCAATTGTGGTAAACAGCATTCCTACCCGGTCAAGTTCATTCTGTGCATGTGACACCTGACCAGGAGATGCAACATGCAGGATGGCACAGGACAGTCAGCCTGCGTAACTGAGCAGTCTGGCTTTCTTTCCCACCCCCTCAACCTGCCACCGCCACAGAGAATCTGCACCTTGCCCTGAGGGCGGCTCAGCCCTGTCAGGCAGCCTTCCGGAATATTGGCATGCACAGTCCGGACACCAGAAGGATAGGAGAGGAGGGAGGCCCAAGTCTGAGGAACTACCAGGCTGGCGAGGCCAATCTACCACCTGCAGCACTAAATCAGAGGTGGGGAAGGGCGGGATGGGCCACGTCATGGGTGCCAAGTAGGAAAGAAGGTCAAGGCTTTTTTGGCCCGTCTATCCTAGGCAGCTTTGAGTTCTGCCAGACTGGGAGAGGTGAGAAAGAGGGATTTCTTGTCATCACTTTGAAGAGAGTGAAGATCCAATGACTCTTCTGAAATGACCTATGGTTGCTGGATCCCTCCCCCCGCCCTTTTTTTTTGAACCACTCCAGTACCCCTCCTGGACAGGTTATGTGGAGTACTGGCTTCTGAAGGTGATAGACAGCGCCGAGTCCCACTCTGCTCTGTGACCTGGGCTGCGTGTTGTAACATCATGTATGAACTGGTGCTCTTTCCTGTACCCATCACATTTCAATGGGTGATGGCCAGCAAAGGACACGAGACAGGCACTAGGTTAATTTACAACATCATAACAGGGTGATATTTTGTTTTCCAGTTGATTTGGGTATTTCCTTCTTTCTCTGGGATGCAGGAATGAAAGTGGCTTGCTAGGAAAATCCATAAGGTAAACATGAGTACATTCAGTGTGTGAAAAGAAACTAAACTGAAGGGTGCTTGCGGCAGGAACATATACATGAATGAAAAGGATTATAGACTCTTCTTACAAAAAGACCTCACAGATTGGAAGCCAGGCTCAACCTCTCGGGGTTTACTGCTCGTTAATTATTTCATATGCCTAAAGTTGAAGTTTTCTTTTTTAAACAAAACCATGTTTTCTAAGTATTCTCCAGTGTAACTTTCTTTTAAAAAAAAAATACTTGGTATGAATCCTATTTGTCCAAATGCTCCTCTATTTTACCCACTTCACTTCAAAAAACCATGGATGATGTCACCTCAGACCCCCGAAGCCCTGTTTCCCCCATTCCACTGCTCACATTCATTCTGCTTCTAGACTTATCATTTACTTCTTGTTAAGGGTGGAAGTTTCTTTAACAAACTACAATAAATATCTGACTCCAAAATTCCCCCCAAATATATTATATTCATTTTCACGGTTATCAACTAAAATCTTTAGTGTTTTTCTACCCATGATGGGCCCCCATTCAACAATGAACTCATAATGAAATTGGACTTGAAAAGTATTTTTCCCGAAATAATACCCTTAAAATACATGTAACCAGAAAAACTTACTGGAGTAATTATTATGCATATCAGAACACAAGGAAAAAAAGTCATTTTTAAAATTCCAAGAATTCTAGCCAAGCATAAAATATTGCACGTTTTTTAGGCTTCACATTTTGCTACTATTTTAGAATGCATGTAATTATCTCCTGCAGTAAAAGTCTGGGGAACAAGCTTGGGAAGAAAGGAATTAAAGTGAGGGAAACAGTTAACACAGTGGCTCAAGTTCTGGGGTGAGATGGATTTGGGCTCTAATCCTGCCTTTCTGGTTCGAGGATAGTAGGCAGGTGCCTTAAATACTCCAAATCCCCACCCTATACCTACAGCACTAGGATAACAAGGTCATAGCACAAATGTAATGTGGACATGTAAAGAAAATAATAGTATGAAAAATCATTTCAGGGTATATACTCAATATGCTATGCCTTCCCTATATGTTTGATCTTAACATAATAAAACTTAAAATATATATGCACCATTTCCTCCCAATTATCTAGCATTTAAGCACATGATAGAAGTGCTTTTAAAATAGGAAATGTAGATAGCTTCTAAGGTGGAGTGATCTGAGAGCCACTGAAAGGAATTCAGCAACCATTAATGTTTTCACTATGCTCTTGCTATCTACACAGCCCCAAATTTTACCATTAGGAATTAACTGCTTTTGTTAAAACACTGTACTCTTCAAGCATCTTTTAACCACAAATAACCTCGTGGGGCCTCAGAGTAAGAAAGCTCTTACCATCATCCCCAGAAAAAAAGAGCACTGATAAATGGCTGTCCTAAAGGNGACCCTGGGTTGAGTGAAGGACAGAGGCTGAATGTTTGGTCAGAGTACAAGCAGGTAAGGCCTCGGGGGGTCAAGAGGCACGGCTCAGCCAGGACATGGGGAGGGGGTAAGGAGAATGCTGGCCAGAGTGAACAGGCAGCTCTCCTTCAGGACCCACCCCCACAGGATGTGATTTCATAACCTCCCCAACCGGGGCGCCTCCCTCAGTTCCACTGACATTCAGATCCTGACTGACTTGCAAGGCCTTTCCATTCAAACAGGGTTCAATCTGGGACGTGTGGATTTAAGACAGGCAAAACTTGCCAGTGAGAAATTATCCCAAGGCCCTCCCCAGGGAGCAGTCTTCAGGGCCGATGAGCCAGCACATTGGAAAAGGAAAAGGCCCACAGAGGCTCCTGCTGCTGAGAAGGAGAAATCAATACGGAGATTTAAAGCTGTTACAAGACAGCCTGACTCTGGTGCTGGATTCTCGTGTTGCTGGTGATGTCAGCCCGGCACTGCTGATGACCCAGCATTCTGATAACCTCCAGGGCCCTTCTAGACTGCAGGGAAGCCAGGCTCCCAGGGCTCTGGATCCCCAAGTGGTGGCTTGGGTGACAGCATCACCTTTTGAGATCTGGTTTTCCAACAGTTCGCTCACCCCACGTGGGTCAGTTGTGTCATCTGCCGCAGGATGACCCACGGTCAACTCTTCACCAGTTGTAAGCCCTTTAACATCCGCTGTCCAGCAACATGCTCCTGCCCTCAAAGCCTGACTCAGTATAAGAGCCAGGGCACTGGTTCACCCGCACAAGCCTGGAGAAAGGCTTCGGTGTTTTGGATGCAACAAAAACACTAAAAAAACAACCCTGGAATGGGGTCAAGACGACTTCATTAATTGACTTAGAAGAAATCAGCAACTTCAGTTTCAACCTGACTTATATTAAGATCCAGGAGCCCATAATCACCATCGTGGTGTCTAACCAGATAAAAAGCCCGAGTGGCCATGACCTGGAAATGTCCCAGTTCATGGCACTCACCAACAAGGCATCCTCAGAGGGAAAGATGAAACCCAAGAGGAGACAGAGGCCCAAACCTCTGTGATCATATCCTTAGCTGGGCTGTCAAATACTGAAGTGAAAGAAAACTTATTTTTGTAGGCATTTTAAACACAGGCTCATGGTCAGTGGAATGGTCTAGAATCCCTCTTCTGATTTCAAATAAATTGAACAGGATCTGAGAGTGGATAAGGGAAATACGCTACAGTGTGTACAACTCCATTTAGGATTTGTTTACTCCTCAGACCAACCCTATCAACCCTACCAGACACCATGAAATGTATTTCCGTACATTAAGATTTATTCCCCCCATTTTTCAGGTTGGTTAAGTAATATGCCCGCTTAGGAGTCATACCACTAAAACTCAAGGCAGGACTCAAACCCAGAAGTTTTTAACCCACCTCCCATGCTCAGTCCATGTTCTTTCCCTAAGAGACCATTTCATGAATCATCATGAATAGCAGCCCATATGACCCTGAGGTGGCCTGGAGAGGATGATTATCTTAATCCTGAGCTGGCCTCCATTCTTTGCCTGCTACATTGTACTGTCGCCCTAGAAGATAGGAGGAGAGAAGGGACAATGGGCCCTCCAGGAGAATCACTCCTTTCCTCCATCGAATCTCTACAACCACTGAATGTCCTCACAGCCCACCCAGTCATTCTGCTAGGCCTGTCCTATTTAAATCATCCTACCACATCAAAACTGTAGAGGCACTTTACCTTCTATTCCTAAGAATCCACCATGACAATATGCCTCCCACAACATGAAATACACATGCAGGAGGCTTATTCCCTGCAGTAATTGCAACATACAAAAAACAACCTAAATGTCTCCCTCACCTAAGAGTTGAATAAATTGTGGCACATCTACATAATAGAATCTGAGACTGGTGCAAAGACGATTGGGGAAGATTTCAATGAACTGATGGGAAGGGATTTGTATAGCATTCTCTTAAGTAAAGAAAAAAAAACAAAGTGCGAAAGAGTATCCACAGTATTGCAACCTTTCATGTTAGAATGAGGGGGTAAGAAAATACTCCTGTATCTGTTCATTTGTGCAAGAGGAAGTACAGAATAATACATGAAAAACTAAAGAGATTGGATAACTACAGGGTATACGGCTGGGAACAATGTGGCAGGAAGGGGGGCGGGTGGCAACACAACGGATTAAGGGAAAGTAATACTTCGGAGTGTCCCATGTTGAATTGCTTCATTTTTTTAAAACTGTGCTTAGAGGGGCACCTGGGTGGCTTAGTCGGTTAAGCGTCCGACTTTCGCTTAGGTCATGATCTCGCGGTTTGTGGGTTCGAGCCCCGCATCGGGCTCTGTGCTGACTGCCAGCTCAGAGCCTGGAGCCTGTTTCAGAGTCTGTGTCTCCCCCTCTCTCTGACCCTCCCCTGCTCACGCTGTCTCTCTCTCTCTCTCTCCTCGAAATAAATAAAATATATATATATATAATAAATAAATAAATAAAACTGTGCTTAGTTTCTCACATATTCCAAAACCATTAATAATTAAAATCAGCCAAAAAGTGAGAAGAATCTGAAGTGAAGTACAAAAAGTAGCCAATAAACTTAAATGTACTACAAATGAATCACTTAACCACACTGAAGGAGCGGATAAGGAAATA
Source organism: Crocuta crocuta (assembly GCF_008692635.1). Classification (NCBI taxonomy): domain Eukaryota; kingdom Metazoa; phylum Chordata; class Mammalia; order Carnivora; family Hyaenidae; genus Crocuta; species Crocuta crocuta. The sequence continues at coordinate 3,292,814 of NW_027528357.1, forward strand.
AGTAACTTTGGAGAACAGGATTTTGACAAGACCCTGCAACGGCTCAAGATAAAAGGACTGTATAGTAACATATTCTACTTAGCTTTTTTACCAAAAGTACATGGGTTAGGGATTTAGAAACCAGTCCACTTTATTCTGTTTTCTAAGACTGAGTAAATAGGTAAATATATTGTGGCTAACTAGACCCAGGTTTCTTTTTGATGGAGAAAGGACTTACATGTAAAACAAAGGGGAAAGACTATAAGTAGTCTTGTGTAGGTAGACTAAAATCAGTCCTATCATTACAAACTCAAAGATTTTGATAGAGATAGGACAGTATGTGAATTTCCACACACACACGTGCGCGCGCGCATTCTAGCTCTGTGCTCTGAGAAGGTATAAAACCAATGACACTCCTGTATCACTGAGCACACCTAGCTTCTTGAGATCTTGTTCTCTAAACACCATTCTCTACTAAAGGAAACCGAGCTCCTTAGAGAAACAACAGCTTCCAGGACCAAACAAGGCAAGCACAAGAGGAGCATAAAGCATCTTGAGATGGGAAGAATCTTTAAGAAAATAGAGTAAGAGAATATCTAAAGGACACAGGAGGCAGCCTGTGGGAGAATGATCTCCCAATGGTCAAATCTGGAAAGACTGGACAATAAATGATAGTAATGGGTTAGAACCTATAGAATGAAACAGATATCACTAAGTTCATACTGATATTACTAAGTAGAGAAAGGAAGATGCTCCTCACAGAATTTCAATTCATAAATGCATATAAAATGATAGAAATGGAAAATTACTATTAGGCAAACATCACAGTAATGATTGTCACAGGCAAGAATTATCAAGGCATTTGAAAGTATGATGAGAAGCAGAATGTTTGCATCATCTCAAAGCACTTCCCGACAAGATGTTTATTAATTACAAAGGGAACAAAGCTTACAGATAGCACCTTACCCACATGACCAGAGTCACCATCTGCAGCAGTGAAACTTACTCTATCATGTGCCTCCTCATCTGATGAACTGAGAAGGACCCAATATTTCTGTCAAAAACCTCTAACTGGAATTCAATCATGAGGGAACATCCAACAAAACCATTTTGAGAGTCAGCCTACAACAACACAGGCCAGTATTCTTGAAATGTGTCAAGGTCACGGAAGAAAAAGAACTAAGAAATGGTCACAAGGCAGAAGAGACGATGGAGATGTTACAGCTAAAATGAGACGCTGGTGTGCAGGCTCAGCTGGACCCTGGGACTGAAGAAAGATCATGGGACAACTGACAAAGTTTGAATAAAGTATACAGAATAGTTGGTAGTATTGTCACAATATTAATTGCCTGGTTTGGATGTTTGTAAGATATTAACGTCTGGGGAAGCTGGGTGAAGGCCATACAGAAAATTTACATACGAGTCTTGTAATTTGGTGGGGAGGTCCCCAATTATTTCAAAATCAAAGAGTTACAATATAAAAATATCTTTCAACAAAACTTCCCCAACAAATCCTCATTTGGGGGGAATTTGCGTATATTTTTCTATACAACCGCATGAGGTAAGACAGAGAAACAGACTGAAAAAATAAGCCTATCAGCGTAAGAAGTCCAAATGCCAATGTAATAAAATCATCCAATAAAAAAAATCTAGGAGGGAAAATCCATTTATAAAGAAATGAGGAATAAAGCTCACTGCTTTTGAGCTAAATACGGAAATACATTCCTGGGTATGATAAACATTATCATGAATATACTTTGTAAGACAAAGAAAAAAAAATAACAACAGAACAACTGTTATCCTCCACAGACTATTTTCAGCTCAAAGAATGCCATATACTTAGAAGAATGCTTGAACCACTATCTTGCGAACACATTACATGAAACAGAGCAAACAAGAAGGGGGACGTGGAGGGCTGAGAGCAGGGAGGGGGCGACCCAAGAACACATGGAATGTCCAGTGTCTGCAAGTGGCTGAGTATTCCAGTCACTGGCAATGTCATTTCTAAGTTGTGAAAAATAATGACGCTCTCTCACACCATGACTCATAGAGGAAACACTCTGTAATCAGTCATTTTTTATTCTGTTCCTCAGCTTTATTCACAGACTTCCATGAACTGAAGTAAAAAATCCTAACTTAGCATAACTTGGCATAGCCTTTCTAATTTTGGCAGTGGGGGCAGGGGAGGGGGACACTTTTCCCCCCCATCAAGCAACGTGTCACTAACTTTACCAAGGTCCCTTCTAGCTCCACCAAACAAATCTGATGAGTCCCCCAGTCTGAGGAGGTACATTGTGTTCTCCAGGGCAGGCACTACATCTAAAATGTGATGGAGAGCCGGTGCTGGACCATGTATAATTAAGGTTCATGAAGGCAACTGTGCAGCCCAGTTGTTTGAGTGATGCTTCCTCTGTGACATGGGGTTTCCCAATGTACCTCCTCTATAATGACTTAGCAATCAAGATGAAGGAGCCCACCAGAAAAAAACACGATGCTAAGAGGAATTCTGCCAGCAAGGGCTCTGCCTGCCAAAGCAGCGATCACACTCCCTGCCCACACTGGGCTATCAGGGCATGTGTTGAAGTCTTCCAGACCCCCATTCAGGTCCTTATGGTCTCCAGGTAAACTTAATTTAGACCCCAAGTCTCAGTCTGGTCCTCCTCCTCCATCTTCCCAAAGATCCCTGTGCTTTCACTTTTTCTAGCCCTTCAAACAGGTTAGTCTCTCAGCTGGAACTGAGCTACCTGAAGGCAGGTTCCTTCTGAACCAGCGTCTGACATGATGCCCAGCCCACAGGAGCACCTAATGCCTACCGGCAGCCAAGTAGAGCCTGTGGCGAGTGGGGGACACCAGACCACATGTGCAGTCCGGCTATGGAGCACACGCTTCTTCACGTCACCCACTTTATGGAGCTCCCACATGTCAGGCAGCGTTCTAGGTGCCGAGAATGTCGACCTGGCAGATGGAGGGGCCATCCTGTGGAATTGAGAGGTTCTCTAGCGGGGGAGATGGACTTTGAACACATAACTATGCAAATGATTATGTAACTACAGCTGCAAAAAATATCATCAAATAAAACAAAAGCATGGCAGGGCTATAAGAACATCTAACCAGGCGGACCTGATCACGTCCATTCCCGATTTCTGAAGGTTATCCAAGGCAGTGCTGGGGCTTAGGGATGATCTCAGCAGACACAACCCCATTAGTGAAAATACAAGGGAAAAAAACCTGGAGGTGAGCCAAGTGTCAGCCTCAGGGGAATGACCACACATGGCCTTACCCGGGCAACCTGAGGAAACAGAACTACTGAGCCGTTTAAAAATGACAAGTATGTAAACTATGTTGATATGTGGGAAGATAGTCAAAGAGTTTATTACAAATTGGGGTGGTTTTTTTTCCTACCATAAAGGCACTTAGGTTCATTAACAAAAATTTCAGAACCCAGCCTCAGCCACCCCAGCCCCAAGATGATCTACACCCCTGGGGACTAGCAGCAACTGGTGAGTCTCAACGTCTTGGTGGCAGTAAGTGGGAGTACGAGGAGAGCTTTGGAGGTTGGCTGGTGGAGTCGCTAGTTTTTAGATGCAGACTCAGGCAGCTCGTCCCAGCACCCGACCACACCAGCACCTCGGGCCCTTCCCATCCCGTGTGCAGCCCTTGAAAGGGCTACTCAGACTACAAAGGGGGTTGGAAATCAGGGGGGTGACCCCGTCCCCCATCAAGAAGAAAAGGCTCCCCCCAGGTGAATGTAGACAGCTTCCTTGAGCTCCTACCACAGAAGGGAACAGCTCAGCCAGTCCTCAGAGCAAGTGGCCAGCTGAACTGGAACATCCCCGACCCATAGCTACTCTAAGTGTGAAGCCTGAACCAGCAACAATAGCATCAGCTGGGTGCTTGTGAGAAGTTTGTGCCACCAGACCTACTGAAGCATCACCTATGTTTTGACAAGATCCCTGGAAACATCACACACACACACTAAAATCTGAGAAGCAATGGTTTAGTCTTAAAGTACAGGAATTTTTTTTATTTTTAGTTTTAATGTTGGAGAGAGAGACAGAGCATGAGCAGGGGAAGGGCAGAGAGAGACACATACAGAATCTGAAGCAGGCTCCAGGCTCTGAGCTGTCACCACAGAATCCAACGAGGGGCTTGAACTGTGAGCTGTGAGATCATGACCCAGGCTGAAATTGGATGCTTAACCAACTGAGCCACCCAGGCACCCTTTAAAGCACAGGAATATGATTTGTTCATTCTTTAAGCATTCATTGACTTCTCTGCTCAATCCAGGGCCTGGGGCACTTGGATGGCTCAGTCACCGGAGGGTCCAACTTCAGCTCAGGTCATGGTCTCACAGTTTGTGGGTTCAAGCCCCACATCAGACTCTGTGCTGACACCACGGAGTCTGCTTGGGATCTTCTGTCTCCCTCTCTCTGCTCTTCTCCCACTAGCGCTCGCTCTCTCTCTCTCTCTCAAGAATAAACAAGCATTAAAAAAAACTTTAAATAAAAAAAATCTAGGGGGGCAGATCCAAAGATCTGACAAGGCACCTAACAAGGTCCTCAGGAAGAAAAAGCCAAGGGAAGGAGTGATACAGATGCCCTTATGCAACCCCAGAGAGGAAGTCCATGGCAGAAAAACTTAAGAACTTTTGAGAAAGCCAGATTCCAAGGTTCAGGATGGATCTGGATGGAAGTCTCCAGAAAAACCATACATTAGCTGCAGTGAAACAACACTCTTAATAAAAACCATGAAGGGCCCCATACAGCTTCCATCAGTCAATAAAGGGCCATACTGTTCTTTCCGTTCAGCCTCCTCACTGGCTAGAAACTTTCTCATCCTCTTGCCCAAAGTGTCCATGATGTGGTGTATTCACTTTGTTTTGTTGCAGAAAACATGGACCCTCAACAGCTGTATTAGCATCTCACTGGTTGGCATGACTTAGAGTTCAAGGTCAACACAAAGTCATCCAAGGTGAACACGGAGTCACCTGAGGGGACACCAGACATGCTCAGGCCAGGATGTGGAGGGGTCTGGGCCTCACTCCGAGGCCACAGAGAGATCAGTTCATGATCAGAACTGGTTTTTTAAGTGAAAGCTCAGGTGGGACAAGTGGACGGGGAGCTAGAGGAGAGCACTTGGGGCCAGAAATAGGGAGGAGCGGCTGTCAGAGAGTAAGGGCCAGGCCGAGTCAGGCTGTGAACTGGAAGCAGAGAGCAAGGCTGGAGGGCTCCCGGGAAGCGATGCCAGGCCTGGGTCTCCAAGACTGAGTATGTGGGCAGGGAAGGAAGCCGGCCAGGCGGGGGACCACCAGCGGCTCTTGCCGACAAGACTGGGACTGAACTGTGGATAGGCTGAGTCCGGGGGGCCGCTGGTATCTGTGGACTGATGGAGCTGCAGGCCAGCGGGGAGGAACTTGGGTCTGTAAGCCCTATCTTTAAAGAATTGAGAGCAAGCTGGTTCCTGGTCTTCAAGAAACACTGACAACTTATTTCACAGTTCATTTTCCACAGAATTTTTCCATAGATAACCATCATACCTCAGCATGCAGTAACAGTTTTTAATGATTAGCATCCATACTTCATATCAAAGGAGGATAATCTTTAACACCTTTGCTTTCATATAATTTACAATTCTTACACCATCACTAAGCACACCACATAGTTTAGATGACATTTTTCCATACTACAGTTTCTCAATGGAGGAAGAGTTGCATGATTTACATTGTGTTGCAAACTCCTTAATCCATGCGGCTGTTCTAGAATATTCTCTTATTCTATCAGAACTCATTCTCTTACACAGAACCAATTCCAAATTACACTTGTTGACCATGTAATTCTTCAGCATTATATGGTCCAGAGTTAGTTGTGTTAATCAGCAATAAGGCTGAGAATGCTTCCCATTTCTACATCATGCTCAAATTACACATCTACAGAATTGCCATATCAGCAAATCTGCATATTTTTCAAGCTGTAATGAAAACTTCTCTTCTATTTGTTCTCTGGCTTGTTTTCTGTACTACTAGCCAGTTTCAGAATACATCATTGGCAAGTGATACTTGGGCATCTTCTTTGCCCAAAATCCAGCCAATATTTCCACACCAGCATTTTTTACGCTGGTCTTGATGACTGTAGACTGTCTTTGCATTTTCAGCAAATTAAAGTTATTTAACGAGAAGCCCACAAAGTACTAATGTTGACATATGAAATGTGAACACCTCTCTGTCAACTCTCTTAACTGGATGCTTTCAAAGAATTCTTTTTGTTTTTCAATGTATTTCTTTGGTTTATCTGAAAGTACTTTAAGTATCAATACTCTTATTTCTTCACCAGCCAGTACATTCTTACAAAATCACACATTGTGCTTACGCAGTTTATTTGGCTTACTATGGCTATAAAACTAGATGTATGAAGGTTCAAACTGTGAATTAAAACTAATCTAACATCTTTTGTTCTCAAAATGGCTTTCACCATCACCACTTTGTTTACAACTAACTGTGCATTCGGATAAGGAGGTTTTTCTTTGCAAAAAAAAAAGTTCAGTGGCGTGTGCTTTGCCATCATTAAAGTTAGAATTCATTTACACTTACTGAAAAATATTTAGCTAAAATGAAGCAATAAGATACTATCTAAGTTAAAAATATTTTTTAATGTTTATTTGAGAGAGAGAAAGACAGAGAGCATGAGCAGGGGAGGGGCTGAGAGAAAGGGGAGACATAGAATCCAAAGCAGGCTCTGGGCTGTCACAAACTCAACAACCACAAAACTTACCAACCACGAAATCATGACCTGGGATGAAGTTGGATGCTTAACTGACTGAGCCACCCAGGTGCCCCTAAGATACTATCTTTATTCACATAGGATATAATTATGTATTGAAAATATACTATGGAACTTTAAAAAGCTGCTGGAAAGGAATGTAGCAAAACTTCAGGATATAAAGCCAAAATACAAATCGTTTTTTTTAGTGTTTATTTATTTGAAAGAGAGAGAGCCTACATTCATAAGGAGAGGAGGGGCAGAGACAGAGGGAGAGAGAGAATCCTAAGCAGGCTCCACGCTGTCAGCACAGAGCCTGACACAGGGCTTGATCCCACAACCCTGGGATCATGATGTGAGCTGAAACCAAGAGCTGGACACTAAACCGACTGAACCACCCAGGCACCCCTATACAAGTATCCATTTTCTTTCCATATATAAGCAATAAAAATTGGAAATTTAAATTTATGCTAGCATCCAAAAATGACATACCTAGGGATAAATTTAAAGCACTGGTTAAGGCCTGTATCCTGAACACTAACACACTGCAGAGGGAAACTGAAGATGGCCTAAATAAATGGAGATACATATCTCAATAAAGGCATCGGAAGACTCAACATTAAGACGTCAATTCTCCTCGAATCGATCTATAGATTCACTACAATGCCAATCAAAATCCCATGTAGTTTATTAGCAATCCACAATCTGATTCTACAATGCATATGGAAATGCAAAGGGCATACAATAGCCAAAAGAATGTTGATGAATTGGAAGACTTACACTACTTCACATCCACCTGTACTACGAGGTGGCAGGGAAGACAGTATGGTATTGTCCCAAGCACAGACACAGAGCAGTGGAACAGAATCCCAAATCTGCACCTAGAACCTCACATACACTGCAATTGATTTTCGTCCAAAGTGCCAGTTAAATTCAGAAGAAAAGGACAAGGTTTTCAACAAACAGTGCTTCAACACCTGCATGTCCATACCTGACGTCATCCATCAAAATGAACTCACAGCTGGATCACAGAGCAAGACACATAACTAAAAATATTAAGCTTCCACCAGAAAACAAAGAGAAAGAATGTTCAGAAGAGCAGGATAGGTAAACATTTCTTAAGCAGGATACACAGAGAAAGCTAGTACACTGGACCCCAGCTTAAAACCTCTGCTCTTTGAGAAGGGGTACAATAAACATTTAGCAAATAGATTGTGCTGGTGGTTGTTACATGGAGATAAACATTTGTCAAAACTTACCCAACTGTCACTTAAATGGGTGCATTTTTCTGAATGTAAAATATTCCTCAACAAAGTTGATTAAGAATAAAACAATACCTTGAAGGCTAGTTGTAAAACACATGACTGATGTACAGCTTATGGGGTATGTAACTCTACAATACCCAATCTGTTCTAGACTCTGGTGAACAGGATTTGTCTACTGATTCCTTGCGTGAATACTATAACAATATTAAATTATTCCATAGGCATAACCTGAAGAGACTGCAGATTCCATTCTAAGCCCACCCATAAAGTGAATATCACAAAGAGAATCAAATGAATTTGTTGGCTTCCTAGCACATATAAAAGCTATGTTTACATTATACTAATCTATTAAGTGTCATAGCATCATATCTAAAAGAGAGAGAGAGAAACTAAAAAACTTCGATGCTTAAAAAATGTTAACCATCATCTAAGCTGTCAGTGAGTCATAATTACCAATCACAGATCACTGTAACTAATAATGCAACAGTTTGAAATACTGCAAGAATTCCCAAAATGTGACACAGAGACACGAAGTGTCCCAACAAATGCTGTTGGAAAAATGGCACCAGTAGACTTACTCTTTGCTGGGTTGTTACAAACCTTCAATTTGTGAAAAAAATGCATTATCTGTGAAGTACAATTAAACCAAGTGTAGTAAAATGAGATGGGTCTTTTTCAGATATGACTGTTTCTAAATGCTTACTCTCAGGTTCTATACCTATCTCACTTTGACATGACAGCCAACAGTTCACAAATCAGCAGTCATCTACAGAGGACACTTTGAGTAGCCCTGCCCTGATCACCTGCCCAGAATGCTTTAGGTTCAATAAAATCCCAACATGCTTTAAAACTGAACAAAATTGTTAACTTCTTCTCTTAAGCTAAAAGCAGTGCTGAAGCCCATTCCTTTATAGAAATGTGGGCGACATTCCTAATAAAGTACGAATGAGTGAACTTGAGGAGGAAAAGAATATAGGCTCCGTAAGGAAAAACTGTTACTACCCTGGTCCAATTCTTTGAGGCTTAAACGGGCAAATGTTTACAGTGGCAGATAGAATTTTAGGATGGCCTCCCAGATTCCCTTCCCTGCTATACAAATTCTATAATCCCCTCTCCTTGAATGTAGGTGAGACCAGTGAACAGGACAGAGTATCACTCCCATGATTAGGTTACACTGTAAGGAAAAGAGGAAGCAATTTTTCATGTGGAATTTAAGTCCCAAATCAGTTGGAGTCCATCAAAGGGGAGATTATCCTGGGTGGGCCCGACCTAATCAGACGAGTCCTTGAATAGTGGATTTGAAGGTAAGAGACAAGTAGCAACAGAGAACCTTTCTTATTGGCCTTGAAATAGTGACTGCTCTGTTGACAAGAGCCACATGATAGGCAAGGGCAAGTAGCCTGTAGAGGCTGAGGACCTCAGTCTTACAACCTCAAGGTATTGAATCCTGCCAACACCCAGTAAGCCTGGCAGAGGAAATTGAGCCTAAGATCAGAACAAGGCCTGACAGGGGCGCCTGGGTGGCTTAGTCGGTTAAGCGTCCAAGTTTCGCTTAGGTCATGATCTCGCAGTTCGTGGGTTCGAGCCCCGCGTAGGGCTCTGTGCTGACTGCCAGCTCAGAGCCTGGAGCCTGTTTCAGAGTCTGTCACTCCCTCTCTCTCTGACCCTCCCCTGCTCACGTGGTCTCTCTCTCTCTCCCTCTCTCTCCTAGAAATTAAAAAAAAAAAAAAGAACAAGGCCTGACTGACACCTTTATTTCAGCCTAGTGAGATCCCAAGCAGAGGACCCAGCTAAGGGATGTTAGGACTCCTGCCCTATGTAAATCGTGGGAAAATAAATATGGATTTTTCAACCACTAAATTTGTGGTAATTTACTATGCAACAATAGGAAACTGGAAGAGGAGAATCCAAAATTATAATTCACATTTATACACAAATTTTTGACAAGTCTTCACACCAAGGATATGGGAGTATACAGAGGTATCTTCAGGAAAGAAAAGCAGATGTGACCAAGTTGTCACATAGAAACAAGCTGCCTTAATACATACATGTGCGCATGGAGGGAGGCTACATGGCCAACTGGTGAGAGCCATCTCTGGTACAGGCCCAATCCATTTTCCAGCTCAGCCTCTACTCTTATGGACCCGAGACCTGTGGAAAATCACTTAATTTTCCATACCTTATCTTGCTTATCGGAAAGACAAAAGGTTAATCACCTACTAAATCAATTAAGTCTCTAGGGCCGCAAGCAAGATAGTAATTGGTTAAAATAAACAACAGAGACATGCATGAACAATAAAGCAAAGCCCTCAGAATCAAAATAAAGTCTAATGGCTGGGCCTTGCAGAGTGCTAGAAGGACAGTAGCCCCGCGGATGCGGCTAACTGATGACCAGCGAATTTTCCGGAGCCTCTGCTGTTAGATGAATATGCTTCCCCCGCTCCTTGTTTCACTCCCCACAAGATCAGGATTCCAAAGAGGCAGATGACAGATGTCCCAGCAGGACCCAGAGTCAAGGAGCCCTGGTCAAAGATTCACATGTAAGCCTCCACAGGACCTCCCCAAACATCAGGCCCTACAGAAGGGTGGCCACTCAACTGGGAAGGGAGTACTGTTACCAGAAGAGGGACAGGGAAGAGGAGGGAGGGAGTGGTTGGGGGCGGGGGGTAGGTGGAAACATCAGAGCCCCTCCCCCACCTCCCCACAGACTAGAAAGCATGAAAACAAGGCTTTACACAGGCCAAGTGCTCAAACGGCAGCAATTTGTTGTCTCCACCTGACAGCCTAGTTGTCATAAAGAAGATTTGGAAATATAATCCAACTACACATTGAAGTTACATGTTGCTAGACAATGCTTGCTAGCTTTTATAATTTGCAGGTTCTCTTTCTGGCCCTGGTTTCTGTGTCCTTCCCCAATCCCCAGCATCTATCCCACATGAGGTTTGTGGCTCTGTGCAAGTTCACATACTTGCATCCACCTCGCAGTACAGAATTCTGCCTTTGGTTTTGTTACCCTGATGGTTAAACTGCCTATTGAGGATGTAAATGACTTTGATTTTTTTCAAGCCTCTTTTTTCTTAGCATCTTTTTATTCTTTCACTTCAAATTCCTTCTTTTAGGTCTCCAACAGTTTTAAATATATTTCATATTCTCCAGGCAACAGTCCATTCTTTCAGCTTATAGTATTTGAACCCTACTACTGAGCGTGTGTACGGATTCTCCGGTGCCATGGCTGGCTCCCTGAGGCATTTATAAGTTTGGATTGCCAGCCCATCTTCAGGAGCACTCATCCATTATGTGACAATCCTGTGCCGCCTGAGCATAGTGTATCCTTCAAGAAGGCCATCACCAGCTTGGGACCACCAGTCTCACGTTGATTTATCAGCTTGAGGATTCCTACACCAATTAGGTAATTCAAACCCCCAAGCCCCGGTGAGGGCCACCCTGAGTTTCCCAATCCTACCACACCAGCCCCAAGCAGGGTGCATCATGTTCCAGGTGAACTACCCAGTCTGATGAGCATATTTTCTGGGGTCCATTCTTTCATCAAGGATGTAATCCTGAGAGTCTTTAAAAAGGGGTTCCCACCATCCTTGGGCTTCAGGGCTCATCTTTGCTGCCCATAGCGCACTAACGTGACCTGAGATTACCAAGACTGGCCAACTTTCCTAGACCTGCACTAGCATCATCTCACTGTTCTCACCCATGAGAAGGTTTTTGGATGGTGGGGATTTCCTCTGAATTCTTGTCATCTCTGCACACATGTAAAAGGATTCTCAATGTTTTATAGTCAGAAGTATTAAGCATTCTATAAGAGGAGGGTTTTCAAAATACCCCATTTACCAAACTGCCAGAAACAGAAGCCCCAGGGTATACATTCAAAAAGCAGGAGGTATTTTAAATCAAGCCCCTCTTTTCTCCATACACAAGCTGTGCACGCAAAGTAATTTAAACCTCATCTAGTCCTAGCCTCTTACCTATAAAAGATCCGGTCCCATGACTTGCTGGAATGAGTCAAATGAACACATTTAACAAGATGCTAAAAAGTACAGACAAGTGGAAAGAAGAAGTAACATCCATCCCCTTACCAATGGACAGAGAGTTTGTTTACACTATTATTAGGATTCACTATTACAAATAATGCTTTAAAATAGGCATGTTTAGGGTTTGCGTTTCATAAGATTTCCTTAGGCTTGATGGATTCCTAGAACTTAAATTACTGGGACAAAGAAAAGAAACCTGTAAAGCCTTCCTCTAAGTAGAAAAAAATAGCTAAATACACACCGCTTACTTGCTTTTCTGAAAGAACGGTGCTTCCAGAGCAACAGCAGATTCAGGAACATCCACTTCACAAGGTCCTATTAAGTCTGGGTTGTAGAAATGGTTTTGTTCAAAAGTCCATGTCCAGGCCCAAGAATTTGAATAATTAAAGGGAATGGAAAAGAACAAGATAAGGCTTCCATCTAAACTGAAAAGGCAAAGCGGTTCCTGAGCGGCTCAGTTAAATGTCCAACTCCTGGTTCCAGCTCAGGTCATAATCTCCAGGTTCGTAAAATGAAGCCCTGTGTCGGGCTCTGCATGGGCAGAGGGAAGCCTGCTTGGGATTCTCTCTGTCCCTCCCCGACGCATGCTCTCTCTCCCTTAAAATAAATTTTAAACAATAAACTTAAATTTAAAAATAAGCTGAAAAGGCAGAGAATCCTAAAATCAAAAAGAAAAGCCACCCTCTCCCAAATACAGTCCAAATAGAAGATAAAAAACACTAAAGAAAAGACAGAGCCATTATTATATGTAAGTTAAGCATTTGCTTTTCAAAAGATGTCACAAAGTGCCATTTACTGCCCTCTGTGGTTGACCATGACCCATGCACTGTCTTGGCCCCACCTGCCTTCCACGTGTGACCCCAATATACCCAGAGAACAGCAGGGCCAGGCACCCAGTGCGTGCACGCACACGCACACACGTCCCCTGAGATCACAACTTCTCAGGCTGTAATCAGAGGACCAATTCCAGAAACCTGCTGGTCCACCCCTCCTCTAGGTCAGATGAACTTGGCAGAGGTATCCCTACCCTTTTTTCTAGAAAGGAAAAAAAAAAAAAAAGACTTCAACATAAATCTTAAACTGGTGATTTTGTCTTCAACCCTCCCCATCCACTGAAGTTAAGGAGACCAAAAGACACATCACACCAATTTCCAAACAGCACACACCAAAATTGACAGTCCTATTTAAAATTTTAAAAAATAGAGAAAGAAAAGAAAGTCTTTAAACCGACATCCAGCTGGCACTCTGTGGACTCTCTGTATAATGGATTCTAAATTACAGATCAGAGTAAAACAACACAAGCAAAAATACGAAGTAATCAGGGTCTCTTTCTGAAGAAAATCTCCAGGCCGGCCATGGGCCATGGGTCTTTAGCCACCCATGCCAGCTGTAATAACCGCTCTGGAAAACACAGCTCCCCGAGAGGCAGAGCATTCCACGGAAATCAAAGCTATGATTACTGGAAAGCGGACATGCGCAAAAAGAATTACCAAAGGGAGAAAGGCCTTTTTGTTTGATCTTCAAGATTTATCGAATGGAGTCAACCTTTACGGACTAAATGCAGATGCATCCTCAGGGAATCATTCCACCCACCAGCGCCACCCATGTCCTCTGTCCTCTCCCCACTCGCTATCCTATTCCAGTAACACGCTTGTTTGAGCCTCACCAGTACGTTCTACGAGACTCACTCTGTGCAAAAACAGACATGGTTTCTCTCGCTTCTCTGGAAATTTCCTGGAGCCTTCCCACTTAAAGGACAGTCATATCACAGTTTCCTTTTATAGTATTACACAACTCAAATTATAATGATAAACCCATCTTTAAACCATATGGTAGTGACTCCAAAATTAAAATGTAGAATGTCCAGTGCTGCAGAATCTCCGATTTAGAGAGGCTACCGAATTTTGCCCTCCACCCACTAAAGACACACCCTAACCCAGCCATCAAGCTTGCTCACAACAGAGTTTAATCTGTTCACCAGTAACCTTGACCCACAGAGGTAGCCTCCTCAGGGGACAGGCCTGCTGCTTCCCCAGCACAGATGTGACCATCAGGAAGAGGCTTCGTTCAACCCTGCCAGGTCTCCAGGCCAGGCCTTCCCCGGCCGTCTGGCTGTCCACTATTCTCCCACATACTCCTCAGTGAACCCACCCAAGAGTCAAGGCACCCCTAACATAGGGCTTACAGGTCATTGCAGCTGGTGGCACTATATATCCCTTTAACAGAAAATACAGATTTGCAGGCCATTTCATTCTGTGAAGCTTTATACGCTGTCAATGTGGTCAACTAAAACATACAGGTCTTTTACAGACCTGCTGTTTGTTCAAGTCTCTATACTCCTGTCCAAACGTTTGACCCAAGAGGCAACACATTTAGTTCAATTCTTTCTCAAGTTTTCCGTGGACTTCAACCTCCCAAGATCTCCACTTTGTCATGCAAGTTTAGATATTCCTATCAGCTTCCTAGCTCTTGAAATTTTTTGACTCTGTCCTCAAAATATTGGACAGGTTTTCTTATTAAATGAAGACATGACAGACTTATGGCATCCATTGGGTCTGCCTCTTCCATTCTGAGGTCTTTGAAGAACAATTTTTTTTAAGAAATGGTGATTTCTTCAACACTAACATCTAGACCACAAGGACAATAGAAGAATCCCTATCAAATCTATTCCCCAAAATTAGACCTACCAACCCACTTTTATCCCTGATCTGAGGTTGGCTTAGCTCAATTCTCCGCTAACCCACAGTGGTTCCTACTAATTCTCTATCATTCAGAAATGCTCACAATGTGCTTATCACAGCTTGCTTCAAAATTTCACTCTTTATTCAATAAGTTATTATCTACTAAGTGCTGAGTGGTATGACTTTCACTGGAGACTGCTGTCAGACTGCCAAGAGCACAACATTTTGACCTTGTTTATTTTCCATTTTTAAAAACTGGCTATTCGCCCAACCTGGTCTTCTGGCAAATAGCGATCAGTCACCATGAAATAGCTGGTAATTTATATCAACACCAATGAGCTGTCAGAGTCCCTTATATCTTTGTTCTCTTTCAAATGAACATCCTTCAACTGTAAGAAGAGATGAAAGTATCTCCTGTGCTCTGAGATCTCTCAGCTTCACACCCTGAACCTTGAGGTCTCAGGAGATAAACCCAGAGGTCTAGGGCCTGCATGAGGCAACAGCTGTCTATTTCCGCCCAGCGAGCTCCCCGAGTCTGGTCAGGCTCTCCGCCCCCCCTAGGCCAACAAGATATGTGGTCTGCTAGTAAGTCAGCTCTCTCCACTGCTGCTTCTCACTTTTTCTTGCTGCAAAGCAACAAGACTGCTTCCCAGTGCTGGCACCATCAGGCTACCTTCTGGACGTTTCTGGACTAAAAGAGGCCGCTCACTCAAGAAACACACTTTCCCCTACAGCTCCACAGGTGCTGGGCCACTTTTTCCCTCCCTCAGTTTGGCTGTGCCTTCTCCTTCCTGCCCTCTACATCATGTTCATCCCTTGTCAAGCCTTGGACTCCCTTTCACTTTGACCCCAATCATTTCTCCACTTCTAACAAGTCTCTAACCTATGTTAATAAGATAAAAATAGGTACTTTAGAAGCCATTTTGTCCCCACAGCAAAGGAATGAACTTCATCCCAAACAGTTCTGAGGATTGCTTCAAAGTATGAAGGTAGTAAGGAGGCCCCTCCCCAGCAGACCGGTCATGCGTTAGAAGGGAGTCCCGTGTGGCTCATACCACTGGGGCCACAGAAAGCTGGGTGTTCTCTACACCTGTTTGGCCAGTGCTCTGAGTATCACTCGTTAGAAGTCTACTTCATTCTTCAGTTCCCTTTTCCCACTCAAGTGGGCTAAGTGACTAATTAAGTTGGTAGCAATTAATACCATACTAGCTATCACTCCCATCCACCTCCCACAAACATAGCAGACACACAGCCCACCATGAAGAAGCCCTAGGCCTCAGAGCACTGCCTTTCATAGCACAGGAACCCACCTAAATGGCACTTCTGTTACTGTCTGCCCTGCTACTTTGTTTTTCACAGATGCCCCTACCACGAGCAAGTCTGATCATCTTTAATTTCTAGTTAGACATCAAAACCCCTCATGAGGTACCCCTTCCTAGGCCTGAGCGTCATGTTCCAGCACAGTACATCCCTACCTTAAGTCTGAGCCATGTGGGCCCCTTAATTTAAACATTCTCCTTTCAACAGACTCCTGCTGAAACGTTTTTGCAGAACTAGATCAACTTTATTCCACAGTTTTCAAAATTTACTCCTAACAATAGTCAATGTCAAAGTTCAAAGGTACTAGATATACTGGCTAGAAGGGAGTCAATCTTCTTTTTAGTTAAGCAATGCCCACATGCAACTCTAAGAGTTTTATATGCATTCTTTAATCCTCCCCCACAATCTTCATTTAACTCAATGAATACACCTGTCCTTGTGAAACTTACATTCTAAAGGGAACAGACCATAGGGACACCAAAAAGTGAACAAATAACCTAGTTTGTCTTCAACTTCTTTAGCAGTGACCATGAGCACTGGATCCAACGGCCAGTGGATCAAGTTCCATTAGAGAAGCCTGGGGTGTCTCAATAGAAAATCTGCATTACTGTAAGTACACTTTTTATTAAGCTTTATGGAAATGTAATCACTTCTGTTCAAAACTCCTCCCATATTTTTTCCTAGAAACATGCCTCAACTCACCATGTGCCTTATTTATAATGGAAAAAGAACAGCTATTAAAACAGACTAGAGTTTAAATGCTAACCATGCTACTTTCTCCCTGTGTGTCCCCTTTTCTCAAATCAAATTTCTATCTCACTGGCTGGTGCTTGAGAACTGAACAAAACCAAAGTGATTTTAGACACATTCTAGGAGTTTCATGGAAGACGCAGATAACAGAACCAACCTCAGAATATCATAAAGATTAGATGAAACAGAACAAGTAAAAGCTCATATCACAAGGTGGGGATCCAAAATTATCAGTTATTAACTCAATGTGTAAAAAGCAACTAATCTCAGAATGAAGTAGAGATGGAATACATGTTATTTCCTTCCTGCATGTACACGCCTGTGCATTCTTTGAGGGGTGAGGGGTTGGCTCCTTTTGATGCAGGCCACCTTCGAAAGCACCTGAAGGATAAAGGGCCCACCACATAAAGCAGGTAGGTCCCTGCTCCCCAGCCCCACATTCCTCCTGCTCTGCTCCCATGGGTACCAACCACACGGTTATTTCTTATTTACATCTCCATATCCTCCAAGGGAGGGCAGGAGGCAAAGATTTTTCATTGGAATCGCCAGGGCCTGTGCAATGCCCTCAATGCACGGAGACAGGGGCTCTGAATCCCGGCTCTATCACCCACCACCTACATCATCCTCTCTAAATTACTTAGCATCTCTGGGCCTCAGTGTCCTCATCTGAGAGAGAACAACAGCTGCCGTAGAGGGCTATTAGGAAGAAAAACGGAGATCAGCATAAAGAGCACTTCCCAGAATTGCAGCAAAGTTACCTGTGTGTACGCATGTTATACATGAGCACATATCTCTAGATCTACAGTTCTGGCCAACAGTTTTACATGCAGTCAATCCATGCCTTTCTGGAGCACTAATACAGACATATTTTAAGTACACATGATAGGTGTTAAGGCAATGATCGAACGACTTAGGAATTTTAGTTCAAACAAACTTGGGTCCTTCCTAATAAGTGATCAAAGTGTCTTTCTTAAAATCCTTTTTTCATTTACTGAATTCTTTCGGAGTCAACCACCACCACCATTAAGATCTCTTCCCTCCTCCCCCCAACTATTTTTACTGAATGAACGTAACCTCTTTTTCAAAGGTCTAGCCACTGTTTAAATACATAGTCAGGCAAAGAGCCAGATGTGTTTGCCCAACTCAATCACTACACTATATCCCTTAAATGTAATAATTTTAATAGGGCCATTACTTTGTCACAGAATGTGGCTAGAATGCTATTTCAAGAAAACACCTCTTATCTCACTCATTCAACTGGCATTTGTTGAGCCCCTACTCTGTGCCAGACACCGTTCCAGGGGCTGGGACCCCAACAGTGAGCCAGGCATCAACGCACCCTGTCCCCCTGAACTGACACTGTTGAGGGCAGTGGGCAGAGACAACATAATGAGCATAAATAAGGCAGTCAGACTCGGTTCTGTGAGAACATCACATGTGCATCCCCTAAAAATCAGCATGCTACTCCAAAATCACACCATAAACACCAAAGGCCAGATGAAGGGAAAAGGCAGGAACCTAATAAATCTAACACAATTTTAAACACGCCGAATGATTAAGGAATACACAAACACTACAATAAACATGGCCCTTTACTGCAAACAAGCAAACAAACAAAAAGAACCTGAAATGTACTGGAGAAAGCAGACACGGACTGAGCAATTGTGGAGTGGTAGGAGGAGGATCTGAAAGCAGACAGAAAGTTCTAACACATGGGGACAGAATGTGCCTCCTGAAGCAGGATGTAAATTGAGGCAGTAGATGTGTGCGGGGCATGCATGCTTAAGCCGCCAATTGCTGTGTGTCGTGGCCCAGCTGGGTGCATTTTTCTGCATTCATCTAGTGCTTTTGCAGAGACAATCACACAGAAGCAAACATAAAACCCATGTTATGCTCCAATGGTTCAGTAATATATCAAGCATGTTGGAACAAATATGTATTTTAAAAACAAGTGTTCTACAGAACTGAGTGTGTAAGGTGAGAATTGCTGTGAATAACTATAGCAGGGTAAGGGCAACGAATTATTCTATACTGCTGTTTTCACTCTACACCTGTTTCCTTCCTTCCTTCCTTCCTTTCTCTTGCTTTCTTTCACTTTCTCTCTCTCTGTCTCTCTTTCTTTCACATTGACTTATTTTTTTTGAGAGACAGAGCGCAAGCTGTGGAGGGGTAGAAAGAGAGAGGGAGATACAGAATCCAAAGTGGATTCCAGGCTCTGAGCTGCCAGCACAGAGCCTGCCATGGGACTCAAACACACAGACTACAAGATCATGACCTGAGCCAAAATCAGACTCTTAACTGACTGAGCCACCCAGGCTCCCCTACACCTACCGCTCATAAAAACCTACACGTGCACTGTGTTTACGCACCAGCCTGCCATCCTTCTGGTGCTTCTTCCCATCTTCAGAAGTACGTGCTGTGGTCAGAGGGCCTCCCAACACTGTGCTCACTGCTCACAGCCCTTCTATGGGGTTTCGGGTACTTTCTACCATTTGTCACTATCGTAAGGCAATAGGATTCAATTCACTGAAACAACAGAGTATTTCCAAGTCAGCACCGCATGTGATGCGTGAGCCCGAACACATTCTGAGTGTCCAGCATCATGTTGTGTGTTCAGGAATTTGCAGATTCGCCCTGGCCAAAACTGGTAGACTATCTTCTCTTCACACTTTCCCGGTGGTCAGGACTCTCTTGAGCTATTTCAGCTGTTCCATGTGTTCTGAGAACTTCCTTCCAAATCAGTGAAACCCATTTCCAATTTCCTTTTCCACATCTTCTTCCTCATTCTAACCCAAACTAACCTCTAGCAAGATTCGAAATTATAATCACAGCTTTCAATCCAATACTGCACACTTTCTATCATAAACACATATCGCTCTTATTACCAGAAAGTTTTCAGTTCATGCATTTTAAAGTTCACAGCAGAACAAGGATTTGGACATGAAGGTTCAGGAGGAAGAGAAGCAGGCAGAGGGGCTGGGGGAGCATGTGTGCAGTAAACCCCCAGGAGGCAGGATCTGAAGCAAGGGATGGCAGGGTGACACCCAGGAAGACTCCCTGAGCCACGGCTCCTGCTTGCTGGTTTCTTGTCTTCATGTTACAATGAGGCAAACATTCAACCTTTTGTGCTGTCAAAATACTGAGATTTGAAGATGATTGCTCATCTCCCTGCTACGCCCTTCTTACACAGCTGATCAAGACAGCTTCTGTCAGTGTTTAATTAAATCAGATTTGATGAAGGGCTTACTCAGGGACCCTACTTTGTGTTTTCTAATCTGAATTGCATCCTTTTTTGTTGTTCAAAAGGCTTTTTCAGCCACAGCTGCTGCTGGAGGATTAGAGAATGATGCCCCATCTGGGCAGCCAGCAGGCTGAGCTGGATCACAGGCCCATTCAAGCTTTCCCAGGGAGCTGGGGGAGGGGGGTGTCCTTGAGCAGTGTACAACAAGCAACACTCTCCAGGGTGGGCTTCTCTTACGTGACATCAAGACTCAGGGGCTCTTCTGAACTGTTGGCAGGTACTGTGATCCCATTTCCTTTTTTTTTTTTTTTTAATTTTTTTTTAATGTTTTATTTATTTCTAGGAGAGAGAGAGAGAGACAGCGTGAGCAGGGGAGGGTCAGAGAGAGAGAGGGAGTGACAGACTCTGAAACAGGCTCCAGGCTCTGAGCTGGCAGTCAGCACAGAGCCCGACGCGGGGCTCGAACCCACGAACCGCGAGATCATGACCTGAGCGAAAGTCGGACGCTTAACTGACTAAGCCACCCGGGTGCCCCCTGTGATCCCACTTCTGATGGTCCTTTTGGAACCACACATAGAATATGTTTTTTCCATTACTATTTGACACCCTAAAAAGTATTCCAACCCATTTCAAATTGATGAATCTCATATTGTCAATGGTAGAGAAAATAAGAATGCGTCCTATGAAAGGAAATCTGGCAACATCTATTCAAATTCTAAGTGCACAGACCATTTGACCCTGGAATTTAATCCTCCAGATGAACTTGCACACGTGCAAAATGGCGCACGTACAAAGCTATTTATTGTAGCATTGTTCGTTATAGGCAAGAAGAGACAACAAACCAAGTATTCTTCCAAGAGGAGGTATATTGAATAAAAGTTTCTACCCACATATAATGCAGTATTATGCTGCTGTTAAAATAGGAAGTGCTTTATTTGTTAATATGGAAAGAGCCTCAAGAAATATTAAGTGAAAAACACAGCATCTGACAGGTTCTATTTTTTTTATTCTGAGGAGGAGGTGAAGTATATTTTTTCTCCATGCATAATTAATAACACTGATTATGTGTGATGGTTGACTGGTGAGTTTTAAGAATGAGAGTAGAGAACATAGGCAGAGAGAAAAGGGTAGAATATTTTACTGTACTGTGCATTTTTTTTAATTTATTCATTTTTTACTTTACATCCAAGTTAGTTAGCATATAGGGCAACAGTGATTTCAGAAGTAGATTCCTTAACGCCCCTTATGCATTTAGCCTCTCGCCCACAACTCCTCCAGCAACCCTCTGTATGTTCTCCATATTTATGAGTCTCTTATGTTTTTGTCCCCCTCCCTGTTTTTATGATTTTTGCTTCCCTTCCTGTATTTTCATCGGTTTTGTGTCTTAAAGTCCTCATATGAGTGAAGTCATGTGATATTTGTCTTTCTCTAATTTCGCTTAGTATAATACCCTCCAGTTCCATCCAGAGTTGCAAATGGCAAGATTTTATTCTACTATGTATTTTACTACACCATTCAAAAGTCATAGCCATGTCAATATGCCACTCCTTTTAAAAAAAGTTTTCTTGAACAACTTTTAAAAATTAAAATAAAAGCTGTACACTTTGTTGAAAAGCCATTCCCACTCTGAAAGTGATGGCTGTACACCAATCCAGAAGGGAGGCTCCAGGCACACTGGGGTCCACGGGACCCCTGCTCTCTTCTTCCTATCTCTATTCTGGCCCCGCCCGTTCAGAGGTTGACTCCTTTATAATTCTTCAGGTAGCACATGCCCTCTCGCCATTATAAACAGCCTACTCACACGGGTGCTGCCACCAGGGGTCAGGTACACCCTGCTGTACCCTAGAACTGGCACGTGACTCCAAACCACCACCGACATCCATGGCAGCCCTGGTTGGATGACAAGGTTGCACGTCACTACTGTGTTCTTGTCAACTGCTAGTTCTGGAGAATTATCCCAGAAGACCTGCCAGCAACCTCCACTGGACTTGGATCCACTTTGTAGGTTTTCAACAGCACATACAACACTTAGTGCTCTAAAATATTTTCTAAAGAAGAAAATTAAGCCAGTCACCACTTTACTTACTGTTTTCTTCCTTCTAGAATTTAATCCATTCCAAAAAATTAACTATATACAATCTTGGTCTTGCTTTAGGTTGCATTATTGAAGATCTTTGAAACCTCAGCAATTGAAGGTCTTGGTTCAGCTCAAGTTTTCAAGACCAACTACCTTCAGAAGAACGACAAGTCTCACAAAAGAAACTATCCAACTCCCCAATTGGTTACGGCTTCCATCAGTATTTGAAAATTCAAAAACATTTTTCATTATCTAAGCCTGAAAGTTAGACTTTCTTCAACTGTGTGTATTTATTCACACATAAACATCACATGGCAAATCAATCTTACCTATATTTTTATTTCAAAAATGTTTTAGAGCTATTAGCTACTCGTCAGAGTCAGTTATAATAACAAGCTGTTAAAACCTTAGTGAAAACTCAGAACAGTTCTAACAGGACCTGTGACTGCAGTACCATCTTTCCCAATGGTCATGACTGGGCTTTCGCCAAGTGCTGGCTGAGTCACGGCCTTATTTAACCTCACCATTTGTCTTTCTGGGTAAGGAATAGGTGGGAGTGATAGAAACCACGATAAACATCAAAACCCCAGCACTACTGGGGAGTCATCAGCTGAAATCAAAGACCAGTGAGGCAGGTCTCCACCTCCTATTTACACTACCCAGACCGTTGGCTTCCTACTTGGTAACCTCGACTGCCACCAGACAGTCAGACCCCAATGGTCATAAAGCTGCTGAAATTGGAAAAGAATTTACCAAGCATCTAAGCTAATCACAGATAACTAAGGAGGCTAGCCAAATACTAGGGCTTCTGCCCAGCCCATTCCCAGAAGCCGGTTCTACCTTTAGGCAAACACTACCTTTTAAAAAAAATTTTAATGTTTTATTTCTGAGAGAGAGAGACAGACAGTGTGAGCAGGGGAGGGACAGAGAGAGAGGGAGACACAGAATCTGAAGCAGGCTCCAGGCTCTGAGCTATCAGCACAGAGCCCGATGTGGGGCTCGAACCCACGAACAGTGAGATCATGACCTGAGCCAAAGTTGGATGCTTAACCAACTGAGCCACCCAGGCGCCCCAGCAAACACTGCTTTTTAAAAAAGACCCTCAAGTGTGAGGATGAGAAATATTTGACACTCAGTTTCTAACTGTTGGTATCTAAAGGCCTGTTACGAAGCCAGCTGTCCTGCCCTGCCAAGGACCAGCCACATGTACAACCAGGAGCTTATTTATTCAACAGACCTGTTCCCAGCCCCATGCATGGATCTCACAGGACCACCATCCCAAGGCAGCAGACAGCACTGGGGCTCCAACATGGGTGAGCAGACTGGCCCTTACAGGGGCGCATTCACACTGGAGGGGAGAGCACCACACCGGCGAGCAAGAGACACGATTCTAGGCGGGTACACGACAAACAATCCATTCCCAAAGTGTCTGCAGTAGTCTCATGATTTTCAGGCCCTACTTCTCAGTCCACCTCATACCTGACTGTATGTGCTGGTCACAGACAGCCCTCAAGTTGTGGCTTATCTGCTTCCAAGTGAGCACCGTCCATTAACTCAACAATGACGTGTGCTGGGCACGGTCATGGATGGATCTGTATAAATCCACAACCTTAAGGAATATCCAGGGCCTACCTCCTTCCTCTCTAGCCTCTACATTCAAAGAGAAGATCTGCTTCATAAAGTAGGGAGCCTGGAAAGAAACAAAGGAGTCAAGCATCACTTAACTCCTGTTGGGAGCCTTCTGATGCCTCTAAAGTCATAGAAGCCAGTACCCTCAAGAAAAGGGGCAAACCCTTTCTCGGTCCTAGAGCTTCCCAGTGGCCTGTGCCTCAGAGCTTATACTCCTCAGCAGGCGAATTTTGTAACTCAGGCATCTGCTCTCTTGATACGGAAAGCAAGGGAAAACAGAGAGCACCCTCTTCCCCTCAGCCACATGGGCCCATGCTGGCCCAAGGAAGCCCTCCTGTCTGAGGTCCATCAGACACACAAGCTCACTATTTATAGATGCCCCGTCCACCCATTACTCAGGCACTTAAAAGAGCATGGGTTACTCCTAATCTGGGGTCAGCACACATGCGTGGCTGGCTTTCAGCATTTGCTCTTACAGTAAACCTAAAAATTACAAGTAACAAGCTGCTACAGGATAACTATGGAGTATCAGCATTCTTTCCTTCCATGGTTTATGTCAATTCATGAAAACATGTGTGAAGCATCTGCTTTTTTATTTAAACAGAAAGCAAGAGCTCAGATCCCTATGCGGTGGCATTTGATGCAAAACCCCAGCAGCTAAATTGGGAGCTCCATCGAAGGGAGGGGCACACCAGAGTTAGGTCAGCACAGCTGCCCCGGCCACCAGCTGCCCAGGAGGCCTCCCCGTGAACCCAGAGGGGAGACAGTCAACAACAGAGCAAGGCCAAATGCTTCCAGAAAGAAGGACAGTTCCTTATGACTGCACTGCTAGGGAGTCAGATTCCAAAGTACTCTTAACTGAAGAGAGGACGGCAAATTATAATTATTTTAAAATTCCTTTTACTGCATCCAGTGTTATTTCACAACATTTTCCTTAAATTTGATACTGGTAAGAATTTAACCTGTTTATGGCCAGACTGACTGTAAAACCAGTAAGCCTTCATTCTATTCCAAGTTCTTCTGAGAGCCCTATGCTTTTTCTTTCCTTCCTCTCCCAGTGACATGGAGAATTCCCTTCCAGACCACCATTTCAATCCTAAATTCAAATCTGGCAAGAGAATATAGGTGCTGAAAAGGGGTCTGACTTCTGCATGCCTTTCCTGCACACATTTTCATCATAAACCTCGATTCCAATTACCTCAGTTTCACTGCAGTGTCCCCCAATCTCAGCCTACTTGTGGTATACAAAGCATTCAAACTACCGTGAAGAATCTTCAAACTGTTTTCACAAAAGCATCTTGTGTGCTTTAAAAAACCAAAAAGAAAACAACAACAACAACAAAAACCACTGCAGTAGAGAATAAAGCATCTTATTCCATCTTTCTACCCTTTAGTCTTCACTTGGAAGGAGACACATTCTAGATGCTAATCTCTGTGAAATTCCTTTTCAGAACGCATTAAAATGTGAAGCTGTGGGGAACATCTCTTGACACTGTGGGCTAACCCCACCATCCTGAACCTAATCAGAAGTGGGGATGCTTGCATAAATGGAATGAGATACAGCATTTCCAAATTCCATAGAACAACCTACCTGCTGGAACAAATCATCTGAATCGCTCAGATGAAAACTGACCATTTCTGGTGGGAAAATCAAACAATACGATCGCTTCCTATGATATGCTTAATTATATGCATTAATGTATCTAATGCTTTTCCTTTGTCAAAAGTAACATTTCCCAGCTTGAATTTTTAATTTCTTTTAATGTTTGTTTATTGTTAAGAGAGACACAGAGCATCAGTGGGGGAGGAGCAGAGAGAAAGGGAGATACAGAATCCAAAGCAGGCTCCAGGCTCTGAGCTGTCAGCACAGAGCCCGACGTAGGACTCCAACTCATGAACCATGACATCATGACGTGAGCCAAAGTTAGACACTTAACCACCTGAGCCACCCAGGCACCTCAGCCTAAATTTCTTGAGTTCATAGTTATCCATTAATTTTATCCATTAATTTTAAAAAAATTTAAACCAAAAAATCTCCCAAGACAGTAAATAGTACTTGATTAGACGCATTTCAAGGACATGAAAAGTTGGTAAAAGAAATTAAGGCCAACATTATAATCTGCTCTAAGGCAGTTCATTTTTTGAGTAGCTTAATTGTTCTCCAAGTATCTGGGGAGAGAATGTCACCGAAAGTTCCATATCTGTCTTCCTTATTTCCTTGCTAGCTCAGTAATCTATACAACGGCAGTAAGAGACAAAGCGTGTAGTTAAAGAAGTTTCTAAAGTATATAATCCCATGAAATAAAAACATGTGTGTACAGGCATCTCCTGGTTGCTCCAGTACCTCTCACCCAAGGGGAAAGAAACTGAAATGGAATAAGGAAGCAGGCCTCTTTGGTTTTGAACTTTTTGACAGACAAGGGAAAGCTGGACGGCCAAGGAGATAAGAGGTGAGGATGTACTGCTTGGCAGAGGAAGAAGCTGGGGCGGGGAGAGGGGGATGCTGACAGGACACTGGCCAGCAGGATCAAGTGCTTGTGCACTAGCCTAAGGGCACAGATGTGACTGGAAGGCAAGGGTGGGGATGGGCCAGGAGAGGCTGTCAGCAGCACAATGTTCCGATCAGATCTGCATTCCAGGAAGATCACCTGTAAGAATGAAGGGCTGGCAGGGAATCCTGCTGGGAGAGAGAGAACCCAGGGGGAGTATTACCAATATCCCAGACAGAGGTGTCAAGACCCCAAATTAAAGTGGTAGCAACTGGAATGGAGAGAGGGAGCTCATGGGAACAGCTGTACAAATCAGATTTATTTTTAGTAAGTAGAAATTAGAGATCAACCAAAGTAAGCACTATTAACCCAATAGTTGTGGAAGGAGGGTATGCTAAGGAGTAGATGACAGCTCACTCCATCACTGGGGTCCAAAGCATAGCCCACAGCCCCCTCATGCGAAGGAGCATGACCAGGATGAGGGGTCCTGAACCTACTTCCTAAGTGACATCTAACCCACCTTTCTCATATTTCTGTGTAATGACAGTTAAGAAATGACACCCATAAAATTTTTAATTTAAAAGTAAATAAAGAAAACACACACAAGAAATGATACTCATGTCCCTCAAACCCCAACACTGAGGGTGTTTGAGATTCGCGTGAAAAGCCAACTTCCTTCCAGCTGATTCACAAGTTAAGCAATATGCAAAGAGATCATCTGATGCCCATTTAATTAGTTCATCAACCTTAATCAGACCAGACTCCTTTCTCTTCTGGGGGGAGGCTGCAGCGTGGAAAGGAGCGACGCCACCCTTATCATGCGGTCTTGGAAAAAGGATTGCTTGTTGGTAGAACAAAAATGTCTGTCTGAAATTGAGAATAAACAACTGTAAATACCCCAGAGTTTGGTATTTCTTTTAGGGTTGAGAAATATGCTGATAGTTTTAATCCTATTGGAAATGACTAACAATGTTACTGGAGTTTACGCTAAATATAGATTTACTGCAGTCTGGTAAACTTTAAAACATCAACCTATTAAATATTTATTGCCCTAATAAAAACAGTTCCAATGAAATGAACTGAAAAGATACGGTTTGTCCTCAGTGACAACCTGAATCATACAATTTAAATTTTAATGATGTATGAATAAATCCTTGCATACTAACTCATTTTTACAAAGCCCTATTTTCCCATCTTTTCTCCCCCTTTCTCTGACAGCCAATCAACTCTCCCTGCACCCCTGCTTCTTGCTGTTGTGACTGTCCAAAGGAGCTTTACTCCCAATTTGATTTTGCTGATATTTTGTGAAGGAACGAAATCAAAGCTGATAGAAACACATGCACGATAACAAACAAGTGTCACCTGAGAACCTTCCCCATGTGCATATTAGCACCAAAATCTAGAATTGTGGCAGATGACTTCAATTTTCTGCATTTTCCCTGGCCAGGAAGCCTGTCCCCAAATCAGCCTGTGCTGTTGACAGGGACAAAGGAACACTTCGCAGAGGCCCAGCATCTCCCTGAAACCCTGAAGATCTTCCAGCCCAAGAGTCTAGAAATGGAAACGTCTAACACCCTCCCCTGCAGTCTCTGCCCAACCAGGCCCCCAGCATGGCCCTCCTGCTGGCCAGGTCCCTCGGCTACTCAGGTGTCTGTCTCGCACAAAGGAGTGGCCTGTGAGAATGGCCCAACCCCCCCCCGGAGCACAAGAAGGAGTGTAGCTAGCTGGAAGGCTGGCAGCCTGAGGCCCTCCTGAGTCCCATGCTGCCACCATCAGCTAGGTGCTCTCCTGACAGCTTCAGCTGACTTCTGGGAGTTCCCACTGCCCCATACTCCGTCTATTACCATCACTCTTACAGGCTGTGTGAGTTCTAGAGAATGCTCATGAAACGTCCTTCCTAGACCCAGCCCATCTAATGTGCTTGATAAACATGGGCGGGGGCTGCTCCTGTCCCCACTGGTGTCATCACCATTGGCAGTCAGCTGGGGCCATTAGCTCACCTCTCAGGGCCTGGCATCAATGACTGACCTGGGAGGAGCTGACATGGGTGGACAAGTGACAGAGTGGCTTCAGGCAACGCAAAGACCCCCCCCCTCGCATTGTCCTCGGTGTTGCTCAGGCCCTCCCTGGCACTGCCACCACCGTGCACTCTGGAATTCACTCTGCCAGATTTAATGATGGGGAGAAATGTGTGGTCCCCCCTTATAAAATGTCCTCTAACTCTCTGGAAGACAGAGGAACTCAGATAGACATGTTCAGATCAGCAGGGTTTTGTTTTGTAACTCCTCTATTAATAGCACTTTTATATGTCAATGAATTTCACAATGAAAATCAGTTTGATCTTCGTAAAGCAGGAATGACTCCTTGCTGAGGCTGCCATGAGGAAACACTCAGATGAACATCCACGCAGTTCCTCCTGTGCTTGGAACATACCTCCTCCAAATTTCTGCCCCCTTCCCTCCATCTTCTGTTTGTCTGTCCTGGCAGTAGCCGAAGAGTGGAAGTGCGGCGGACCTGCTGATTTACATGTGCTCTGCTGACAAACTGTAAAACCTGAAGTGATTTTTGAAGTTTTGAATTCTTATATAAACTTAGTTTCTAAAACCAATTTAACATAATATTTCAGGGGCGCCTGGGTGGTTCAGTTGGTTGAGCATCTGACTTCGGCTCAGGTCATGATCTCCCAGTCCATGAGTTAGAGCCCCACATCAGGCTCTGTGCTGACAGCTCAGAGCCTGGAGCCTGCTTCAAATTCTGTCTTCCTCTCTCTCTGTTTTGCGTTTGCACTCACACTGGCACGCGCATGCTCTCTCTCTCTCAAAAATAATAAACTTTTTTTAAAAATTTAGTATTTGAAATTAGGTTTTAAATTATATAGGCAAATCCATAAAGTCAAAAATAGATTCAAGTTACAGGGCTGAGAGAGGGGAGAAGGGGAGTTATTGCTTTTGGTTACAAAGCTTGTTCGGGAAAATGAAAGCTTTTGGAATAGAGTAGTTGTACAAACTTGTGAATGTAGTTAATGCTACTGAATTGCACGCTTCAAATGGCTAAAATAGCAAACTTTGTTAGATGTTTCTTACCACAATAAAAGTTAATTGAATCATACATATGGTAAGTGCTGGAGAATAAGGAGAACATATAGGTATTTTGATAAATTTAAGTGGTGTGCTTTGGAATTGGCCATGAATGAAATATAAAAACGGGTTGTCTGATATTACGGCTATGATTGATAAATGGAGATCTGATATGGGACAGTCAATCTCAACTCTAAAAGCAACCCCCCATCCACAGGGAAAGCAGCCCTTGTCATCCCAGGCAGTGTCATCCCAAGCAGTAAGGGCTCACCGACCCTGTCGGCACATCTGACCTTGGGGCACAGCTCACAGAACCAACTGCTCCATGTTCCAAGGCTCCCAGTTAGGACATGTCACACTTCCTACTTTTCAATCAGGAGCAATATTAAGTCTCTGGGAGGGGCCATGGGTGGCTCAGTTGCTTAAGCATCCAACTCTTAATTTTGGCTCAGGTCATTATCTCATGGGTTCAGGAGATCAAACCCCACATCAGAGCCTGCTTGGGATTCTCTCCCACTCTTTCCCTCTCTCTCTGCCCCTCCCCGACTTGCACACAAGCTCACTTTCTCTCAAAATAATCTTTAGGGGCGCCTAGGTGGCTCAGTCAGTTAAATATCTGACTTCAGCTCAAGTCATGATATCGCAGTTTAAGCCCTGCATCAGACTCTGTGCTGACAGCTTGGAGCCTGAAACCTGCTTCGGATTCTGTCCACACACACACCCCCGCCCCCCACCTCTGAAATAAACTTTTTAAAAAATTATAAAAAGAATAACTGTAAAAAAAATTTTTTTTTATTAAAAAAAAAAAAAAAGGGAGGGAGCCACAGGCTCCCAGGGGTCTCTGCCTGCACCCTGGAGGGGAATCTGAACACAGGCAGTACTAAGTCACTCACCTGAGAAAGAAGCATCTTTACCTCTGGGCAGGAAGGACATTGCCAGCCACACACCACCAAGACATGTATTCTTAAGGTCTCTTTTCCAAACACAACCAGATGATAACTGTTAACTTATGATGGAAAACATGAAGAGCCATCCTTTTTGATAAGCTTCTGATGAGTATTACTAAAAACTAGGAGGTGTCAATTATACAACTGAGTTCCTGATAGAACGCAGTCCTCTGGTTCCGGCCCTGCCCGAGGCTGGCCGCTCTGTGGACTCTGTCACAGAACCAAGGTTCATCATGTGGCTGGGGTAGGCAGAGGCCCTGACCAGGCTCAAGGGTCAAGCTCAGCAGTGAAACATCTGGGACACGCGTGCCATAGCAATGGGCCACCAGGCTGTGAGAAAATTCTATCATTCAGTCTCTTTTCACATACTGGCCTTTTGTGCTCTTTTCACTACTAGATTTCCACATCTAGTATTTTTTTTTTTACCATTTTTTTCAGTAGTGAATTTTTACTAATGAAAACAAAAACTCTGAAGTGACTGTGGTAAAAGCTATTTTGACTTTGTAAAAGTGCTTTAAAAGCAAAAACTTCTCTCTAAAGCCTTGCTTTATGGGTGGCATAACTTCAGCTGGGCACCTTTTCTCCAGAATCACATCTACTTCCATGTGAGGGGGATGTCGAAACCTTCCAAGATGTGTAGATAGCTTTCCCAGCTGATTAAGAATTAATGCAATTTTTTTCTGTATCCCTTGTCAATCATCCTGATTTTAAGTTATGTGCAGCAGGGGCACCTGGGTGGCTCAGTCAACTGAGCCTCTGACTTGATTTCAGCTCAGGACATGATGCCAGGGTTGTGGGATCAAGCCCCACATGGGATCCCCCACCTCCCACCCCCATGATNCCTGCTCACACATTCGCCCCCTAGTAAAATTAATAAGTTTTTTAAATTATATACATTTAAGCAACATTTGGTTGTGTTTTAAGAATGACATCACCTTTTCCCCTTAGAGTAAGCTACATTCCTATAAATTCTACTTTAATTTTAAATAAACTAGTTTTTATTTTCTTGGTAAGTAGCTTTATCTCAAATTGTTCTTTAAATGCACATATTGAACACACACACGGAAGGCCCTTTCATTTGTGCACTCTTATTATAGTTGTGCTAAAAGTGCTTAAGAAAGGACTCTGCTTGAGAAGCTTTTCTGTCCCCTGTCACTCTCCCCCTGAGGCCATAGCCCCAGCACTGTGTGGGGTAGGGGTGAGGGGCGGTTCTGGTTATAATTAGGCAAGTACAGAGCACACTTCATACAAAGGACTCAATTCCTACTCTCCAACTCCGGGGATCCATTTGTCACCCTGCAGATGGCCCGTCAGAGCACTATCTATTTTAGGAGCAGTATCCGGGTGGGAGTGAGAGGGAGCGGGCACTACTCAAAGGGAGCAGGTCAGCAGGCAGGCCAGTCTGCCAATGGCTGAATGGTAGCCTTTGTTTAGGTTCTAAAGCAGAAAAGTGTCAGGAAAGTCTGAAATAAGTTAGGTACTCTCACTTTGGGAAGAGGAACCAGAATCTTGGTTCTGCTCTTTTTGAGACTTGACAAGTACAGTATTCTCCTGTGTCTCAGAGGCTAGGTTTGAAGATAAATCCATGGGCTCACCTACTCCATGTTGTGCCCCCAACACTATAAATGAGGGCATTCTGTATCATACCCACAGAAAGCAATAGCAAAGAAGCCATTCAACATGGGACACAGTGAATAAGATAAAAACCACCAATGAAAAGTAGAAACAAGGTGCCCTGAGTCCAGACCTTTGGGTGCTTTAAGAACTAAAATTCAATGATTATTTTTTTTTATTAATGCTAGTTAAAATATAAACAGAGCTATGAAATTGATTCTTCCTTCAGGATCACATTATTGCCCTTTGAGAAATAACATTATTTTTAACAACTTTCTTTAAAAGAGATCTCAAGGAAATTAACAAGAGCACTCAAGTTCTAGAAGCAAAACTTAAAAATATATTTACTGGAAAACCTGGGGCCGGGGCTCAGTCAGTTAAGTGTCCAACTCTTAATTCCAGCTCAGCTCATGACCTCACCACTGGTAGGATCCAGGCCCACATCATTGGGCTTTGTGTTGACAGCGCGGAGCCTGCTTGGGATTCTCTCTCTCCCTCTATTTCCCTCACATACTTGCGCATGCATGCACTCTCACTCTCTCTAAATAAACATTTTTAAAAGTAAATACAATAAAATACATTAATTGGGGCGGTGGCAGCGCAAGCCGCAGCGGCAGGCCTGAAGCTCCTAAGTTCCCCGCACGCGGTACACGGAGGCCTCGGATCCCAGGTTGTACAGCCACTTGACCCCAGCGGATCTGTGGCTGAGACACTTCCCCCACCTCCCACTCAACCCCTGGCAGCAGGGAAGCATCGACCTGTGGGACTGTTTCAGGCGGTATAAACAAAGCCCAGGGACTGGTACCTGGAAAAGAGGCGGCGCATGGGGCATAGAACTCAGCCCACCTTGGCTACCTCCTCAGCACAGAGAGATTGGACAGAAAGAAGTGATTTGCAACGTTCGGTTGAGAAGGGACTGGGGCGGTTCTCCCCCCAACCACAAAGGCGGGGCCTCAGGAAGCCGCCAGTAGGACACAGTGGAGGCAAGACCTGCCTACACCAAACCACACCCATCCCCTCCAGATAGCTGTGTTGTTGTTGTTGTTGTTGTTTTTACCTGAGCCTGGGTTTGCCTGTTTATTGCCTTTGTCTGTGCATTTGCATACCTTTGTTCTTGTATGGTTGTCTGTTTTCTTTTTCCAGGGCTACCTCAAGAAACAAGCCAAAGTACACAGGGTAGAGAGTCCCAAGTACCACTACGAGTAGGGAAACAAAATAACCAAACTCTGAACAAGAAAACCAAGAGACACCATTCAAAGAGCACTTCCTGAATGGACAGGCCCTGAACAGTCAAAGAGCCCTCTTTAATACAGCAGAACTCACAGGGGCAGAGTGTACAACAAGCTTTTAAAATTAACAAGAGATAGAAAACTAACCAAAATGATGAAATGGAAGAACTCTCGTCCAAAGAAATTCCAGGAAGAATTGACAGCTAAAGAACTCCTCAAAACAGATATAAGCAACATAACTAAACAAGAATTTAGAACAATAGTCATAAAATTAATCGCTGGGTTCGAAAAAAGCATGGAAGACATCAGAGAAACTATTGCCACAAACACCGTGGAGCTCAAAAATAATTATGATGAATTTAAAAATGCTATACATGAGATACATAATAAAATGGAGTCGTCCAATGCATTGAAGAGGCAGAAAGGAGAATGAGTGATGTAGAAGACACAATTATAGAAAAAGAGGAAGCTGAGAAAAAGAGATAAACTGATCCAGGAACACAAAAGGAGAGTTCAAAATCAAATGGAACAATATCCATATCATAGGAATTCCAGAAGAGGAAGAGAGAGGGAAAGGCACTGAAGTAGTCCTTGAACAAATTATAGCAGAGAACTTCCCCAATCTGAGGAAGGAAACAGACGTTGAAATCCAAGAGGCCAGGAACTCCCCTCAGACGTAACTTGAATCGATCTTCTGCACGACATATCATAGTTAAACTGGCAAAATATAAGGACAAAGAGAGAATTCTGAAAGCAGCTAGGGAGAAAAGGGCCCTAACATACAAAGGGAAACCTATCAGAGGGGTGACAGACCTATCTACTGAAACTTGGCAGGCCAGAAAGGCATGGCAGGAAATCTTCAATGTGATGAACAGAAAAAATATGCAGCCAAGAATCCTCTGTCCAGCAAGCCTGTCATTCAGAATAGAAGGAGAGATAAAAGTCTTTCCAAATAAACAAAAACTGAAAGCATTCGTCACCACTAAGCCAGCCCTACAAGAAATCCTGAGGGGGACTGTATGAGGGAAATGTTGCAAGGGAAGCAAGATACCAGAGACACTACCACAATCATGAATCCCACAAAGGACATGATGACTCTAACCCACGTTTTTCAATAATAACACTGAATGTATGTGGAAACTAATTTGACAATAAACTATTAAAAAAAAATAATAATAATAACACTGAATGTAAATGGACTAAATGCCCCAATCAAGAGAAAGAGGGTAGCAGAATGGATAAAAAAACAAAATCCATCTCTTTGCTGTCTACAAGAAACNTACACCCCCAAAGGCAGGAGAATCAAGAGCAAAAATGAACTATTGGGAACTCATCAAGATTAAAAGCTTCTGCACAGCAAAGGAAACAATCCATAGAACTAATAGGCAACCGACGGAATGGGAGAAGATAGTTGCAAATAACATATCAGATAAAGGGCTAGTATCTAAAATCTATAAGGAACTCACCAAACTCCACATCTGAAAAACAAACAATCCAGTGAAGAAATGGGCAAAAGATATGAACAGACACTTCTCCAAAGAGGGCATCTAGATGGCCAACAGACCCATGAAATGATGCTCCTCATCAGGGAAATGCAAATCAAAACCACACTGAGATACCACCTCATGCTGGTAAGAGTGGCTAAAATGAGCAAATCAGAGGACTCTAGATGCTGGCGAGGATGTGGAGAAAAGCACCCTCCTACACTGCTGGTGGGAATGTAAACTGGTGCAGCCCCTCTGGAAAACAGTGTGGAGGTTCCTCAAAAAGTTAACACTAGAACTCCCCTATGACCCAGCAGTAGCATTGCTAGGATTTTACCCAAGGGACACGGAGTGGTGATGCATAGGGGCACGTGTACCCCAATGTTCATAGCAGCACTCTCAACAGCCAAAACATGGAAAGAGCCTAAGTGTCCATCAACAGATGAATGGATCAAGAAGATGTGGTTCATCTATACAATGGAATACTACATGAGAAAGCATGAAATCTGGCCATGTGTAGCAACATGGATGGATCTTGAGGGTATCATGCTGAGCAAAATAAGCCAGGCAGAGCAGGACAGATACCATATGTTTGCACGTATAGGTGGATTAGAAGGAACTTAACAGAGGACCATGGGGGAGAAGAAGGGGAAAAATACCAGGGGAGAGGGAGGGAGGCAAACCATGAGAGACTCTTGAATGCTGAGAACAAACTGAGGACTGATGGGGGTGAGGGGAGTGGTTGGGGGGTGATGGGCAGAGAGAAGAGCACTTGTGGGGATGAGCACTGGGTGTTATATGGAAATCAACTTGACAATAAACTATTAAGAAAACGAAAATAAATACATTAATTCTTCAAAAATCTATGACGATACTTTTTTCAACAAATCGAACTATAACTGGATATTAATATGCCAAACAATAGGTTGGACCCCTACCTCACACCATATGCAAACTCAGTGGATCAAAGACCTAAATTTCAGAGTTATAATAAAAGTCTTAGAGAAAAACATAGGAGCAAAACTTTGATATTTATGGTTACAATATTTGATTAGCCAATGATTTCCTACATGACACAAAATCAGAAGCAAGAAACACATAGTAGGGAATGGGGCCCGTAGCCAAGGATTTCTTCCTCTGATCATCTTTCTCATAAGTATTATTGCTCTAACTGCTATCTCTCCAACACTAGTGGTTGAACTGACAGAGGCCTTGAGGGCCAAGAGGACATCCATTTCCAAATCTGGGTTAAAAGTTGGACAAGCCACCACCAAGGTACCACCTTCCCAACAGGAAGCAGGATTTCTCTGGCCCCACCAGGCCATACCAGCAGAGCGGTGGCACAAACACCAAAGCTCTGGCTTTTCCAGGGGCCAGAAGTCTGTGCCTGATGGTCAATTCTGGAGGCGGAGGGCAAACTATGTCCTCCTCATTCATTCAAATATTTATTAAGCATCTACTGAATACCAGGCCCTGAAATATATCCAGTGCTTGCTGCTGAAAGCATAAAGGTTTTAAAGACAAAGTCAAGGAGCTCAGAGACTAGCAAAAGAGAAAGCAAGTCAACAACAATATAGAAGGGCACCTGAGGACGCATATGTGGGGCATGCAGACAAAGCAGATGAAATGAAGGAAGTTTGCTAGAGGAGCAAGCATGGAGCCGAACAGTGGAAGACAACGAGGGGTAATGAGGTGAAGAACGCAGGGATGTGTGATCAGCATGGAACAGACATGACCACCAACAGCATGGATGAAGAGCTTTTATAGACTCTTGGAGCTGCCAACCATGTGTTATTATCACGCCTTAAAACAGCCACTCTGGTCTGTTTATTGATATCATGCCTACATGCTTCAGACTAGCAGCTTAATTCTTCCAGGTCTTAAAAAGCAGGAGCTCAAGGAAATGAGCATATGCCTCAGCCACAGTCGAGGAGGAGTTACTCATGGTCAGTGGAGGATGGTGGTTCTGATGGTCTCCTGGGAGGGAAAGAATTTGGCAGGCTGCCAGGCTCAGCTCCATGAGAAGCACTGGCAAGGCCCCAGCTGAAGTCTTTGCCCTGATTTTAACTGGCTATAGGACCTCAACCCAGTGGCTGAAGCTCCTCAGCAGGCAAGTAAGCAGAGCTCCAGGAGCCCCTCCCAGCAAGACCAAGGATTGCATGAACTGGACAACTTATCCACAATGGACCACCTGCCCCAGTCCCCTCTCATACACACTTTACTTAGTACAGTAATGCGTCCCTTTCACTGCAGAGTCACAAGGCCCGCCATTTCCAAGGAGGTGGTCCACCACACACTCTGGGCTTGGCTCCTGGGCCCTGGACATCCTGGTCTTCCTCATGATGGACACTCTCTAGCCCCTGGCTGCTCCCTGCGAGCTCCCCAACGATCCAGCCCTCACCCCTGGGTAGCCACTGGCACTGCATCCTGGATATGAGCCAACTCCGTGGGTCAGTCCTCAGCTTCATCCTCTGGTGAGGCTTCCACCTCTGTCTGCCAAGAGATCTCTTGATGGCATCCTTCCCACATGCTGCCCCACCACCACCCCATGCTCCCTACACCCTTCACATCTCCTTCCTGGCTGCTCTGTAACACCAGACAGCCCTGTCCACAGCACGTCCACCTAGAGGAGTTAACCCTTACCTTTTTAAACACCCCTCTCTGGGGTATGCAGGACTATCCACCAATGCAGGCCCTGCCCTGGACATCCTGCCAACTAGGACTGAGTTTCGGCAGGCTCATGTGGGCATCTCCTCCTAGTGACCAAGATAATCTTTAAGATTCCACATTCACATCCCCCAAATTTGCACACCATTCAGCTCTTTTCTTCCTTCACAAAAGAACATCACCACCACCAACTAAACTCCCTATTACTGTTTTTAAGGTTGGTAAATGGACAGGACAGAGGATTACCCTGGAGAAGGTGTCATCAAGTACAGCTCAAGGGCTCTGCAAAAGGGTCTCAGAGCTGCAAGGTTTTTCTCCTCATGAAGCAGAACAGCCAAGGACTCATGTTCCTCAGTCTCAGACACTCCCAACATCATCTGCCTTTCTTGTTTCTTCCTAAGAAAGGACTGTGCTACTGAAAATAATATCTGACAATCGGATCATGTAACCCTGCAAGAGTGACCATTACCCTTTTACAGATGAAGACAATGAGGGACACAAGTAGGATGTTCAAGACTCCAGCCAGGAAGTGGCAGAGCCAGGTTTTGAATCCAGTCCACACTCTGAAACCTAGTATCCATGGAATGTGATGTAATGTAGGAAGTCTGCAGAGCTCAAACCTGGGTTTAGCAAAGCAGCCTAACATACAGAAAGAATATGGCTTTGGAGTCAGACGGACCTCCCTACAAATTCTTGCTCAACCACTTACAACTGTATCTTTGGCAGTGTGTGAATCTTTTTGAGCCTCGGTCCTCATCTGTAAAATGGGGATGCCACTACCTATTTTTCAAGGCTGACAGTGTTGAATTAGACTGAAATAATGAGTGGGAGCCTCCCAACACCATGCAGAGAGCCCACGGCAGATGTGTTTCTCGAGCAGCAGCACCATCAATGTTCATGAGCATGGGTAACAGAGACGACACCAGTGGCCAAATGCAAAATTAGGGTGGCTCAAGGAATTCATGGAGACAGGAGCCAAAGGAGATTTGTGAAGCAGTAATTCTTATTTTGATTGCACCCAGGAAGCTCTGTGGCCTTACAAAAGCCCCCTGCCGCCTGCCTTACATCTCCTTTTTCAAAAAACTCCACATACTCGGGGAGGAAGAAGGTGAGAGACAAGTAGAGAGGCAGACCAGAGGATGGCAGACACAGCCTTGTCCCTGTGTGATCCAGGCAGACCACACACTTATGCTGCCCGTCGATGGACCCTGGGGCCTACTATGCACAAAGCCCGGGACTCCTACATGACCTCATCCCTCAAAAGGCACATAAGCTTGTACGCTTAGTACATGTCTACAGGTGGGAGGGTGCCAAGTGGGTGGGTGGGTGATGTGACAAGCCAAAATGAAAAGTCACGTGTGGTCTGATTATGCCCAATGAGAGTCCCAGTGGTGGGGCCAACCATTAATACATAACCTCCTGCCAAAAGCCCTTCCTCTTCACCAACCCGTGAAAGTGGTTTATAGACTGTTCTCTCAAGCTGCCAGCCAGAACATGTAACATCATTAACTCCAAGATTCCCAGTAATACTCCGAAAGGAAGAGTGCCCGGTCCCAGTGGGCAGCTGGTCTCAGGTAAGAGACAATCAGATCAAATTTCATTCCAAGGTGAGAATAGCTGCCAGACAAGAGAAGGCAGATTTTCAGAAGCGTCTGCTAGTCCAACAGTACCTCCCCTTGGTGTCACGTGTCTAAGCTATCCATATCCCACTCCACCTCCCACCCCCCTAACGCTATGCCAGAGGGTTCCAATACAAATACGCTACGCTCATCCCCACACGTGTCCAAGGCTATGTTTAAAGGCACACGTAGAAACACTCAGAAAAGAAAACTCTTACAAAGATGTAAGACTCAGCTTTCAGAAACATGAGAATACCCAATAGGGCAGGAGGGAGGGTGGGCTTGTGAGCGGTCCAGCTCAGAGAACCTCAGTCCTTGTCTCTGTGCTGGGCCACATCTCCATGAGTCCATTTGCAGCCACAATGCCTGTTCAATGCCGAATGCAGCCCACATGTGACCCGGGACCCGCTGGCAGCATTCGTGAAACCAACACAACTTTCCCACTGCTTCCAAGGGCGTCTGCAGGTGCCACCCTGCTTTTAAAAACAGACATGGCCACAATATGGGTTTAGGGCAGATTAATGCCCATCCAACTATGCACACTCCTGAAATCAATTTCCCATCAGGCCATCACCAAGAACTTACTTGATAGCACTTGGTAAGGCTGGGCAAACCCCTGCACAGCCGATTCAACTTCGGGAACCCACAGGCCAACTTGACATACCATGTTTAAATACAAACAGAGTCTTGCTTCATTTAACCAACAAAGAGAGAAAAGGGAAAATAATTATTATGCAATTCCCAGCATACATGAACCTTAGCCACAAACAAGTTATTCCTCCATGTGGACAAGAAACACATCTGTTCCATATTTTTACACATTCACAGTCATATAAAAATGTCCTCACAGCTGGCTCCTTGGGAAGCGTATGAAGATGTGTTATTTGTTCATCCCAAGTTCTATAAACATGGTTCCTGAGCTTTCTTCCCCTGGTTTTTTATTATCCTATTTTTGTCTGCACCTTATATGTTCAAAAAATCTTTCATTAAGATGTCACATACCCATCAAATAATATAGGCAAAAAAATTTGAATGTTAAGGTATAAACTGTATCCTGCAAGCATCCCTTATCAATTTGTCTCTTGGCATGACAGCACAACTCTCCTCCCCCCACCCCCAGTTACTGCCACCTTCTGAGAAAGCAGAAAGGGCAAGAAAGGAAGACCTCCAAAGCTTTAAAAACAGGTTTTGGTCAATCATACTGAGATACCACCTCACGCCAGTCAGAGTGGCTAAAATGAGCAAATCCGAAGACTCCAGATGCTGACGAGGATGTGGAGAAACGGGCACCCTCCTACACTGTTGAAGGGAATGTAAACTGGTGCAGCCCCTCTTGAAAACAGTACGGAGGTTCCTCAAAAAAATTAACAATAGAACTCCCCTATGACCCAGCAGTAGCACTGCTAGGAATTTACCCAAGGGACACGGAGTGCTGATGCATAGGAGCACATGTACCCCAATGTTCATAGCAGCACTCTCAACAATAGCCAAATCATGGAAAGAGCCTGAGTGTCCATCAACGGACGAATGGATCAAGAAGATGTGGTTTATCTATACCATGGAATACTACATGGCAATGAGAAAGAATGAAATCTGGCCATGTGTAGCAACATGGATGGACCTTGAGGGTGTTATGCTGAGTGAAATAAGTCAGGCAGAGCAGGACAGATACCATATGTTTGCACGTATAGGTGGATTAGAAGGAACTTAACAGAGGACCATGGGAGAGAAGAAGGAAAAATAGCAGGGGAGAGGGAGAGAAGCAAACCATGAGAGATTCTTGAATGCTGAGAACAAACTGATGGCTGATGGGGGTGGGGGGAGTGGATGGGGGGTGATGGTCATGGAGAAGGGCACTTGTGGGGATGAGCACTGGGTGTCATATGGAAACCAACTTGATAATAAACAAAAAAAACAAACAGGTTTTGGTCTTTGAACTAATTCCTTCTGCACGTTGAAACTTTTTTCCCTTAAAATAGAATTAGACCAAATGGTAGAATCTGTGCCTCTGGATTGTTTCCATTTAACAACCCAGGACTGTCAGGCCTATTTCACAGATGCACAAATGGAGGGCAGGAGAAGTCCAAGGAAACAGCTACTAACTGACAGGGCCAAGAATTAAACCCACAACTTCCAACCTCATGCCCAGTGCTCGTTCTGTTTGATGGGAACGGAGGTTTCACAAGACAAAAATGAACAGCAATGACTTCACAAGAGCCAAAAATTGAAAAAGAGCCTTAGATACATCATTTAGTAGTCCATCAGTTTCATATCAATGTGTAAATAGGTCACAATTTATAATCCTTCTGGTGATTGGTAGGTAACTCAAGGTACTGAAAAACCTTCAGGCAAAAGTTAGAAGCATGCATGGCCACGCCACAAGGAAAGCAAATGGCAGCCTCAGATCCAGGAACATGAGGACCCGCAGTGGAAACACANGTGCTGGCTGCGTGAGGATCCCAGGAGCAGAGTCAGGCAGACTTAGTGTCATCCAGGAACTTGCCAGAAACACAGCATCTCAGGTCCCACGCTAGACCTACCCAATCCATGTCTCCAGGTGACATGCAAGCACCCGGAAGGGGGAAAACTGCCCTCCAGGCATTTGCAGCCTTGTAGGAGGTTAGGCCACATTACATACAACCCTCCTCTTTGTCATGTATTGGCCACTATGCTAGATCCTTCATACTTCCGGCTCACGTAATTCCCATAAACCCCATAAGGTGAGCACTACAATCCCTGGTTTATGGATGAGGGGGTAGAGCCCTGAAGAGGTTCGGTGAGGCCACACAGCAGCAAAACGCTAGGTCCATAAACCACGCCAGCCCCCAGGCCCTGCCGCTTTCCTCCTGGGAGGCATGTCACCAGTACCTAAAGCAGACAACACCTTGCATCTGCCTGACCTGCGGAGGGCTTGGTGAGGGAGACGGTCTCTGCAGGAGGCAGTATGACCCCGCAGCTGAGGGAGGCTCGGGCTGGGAGCCAGCACTGTCCAAACTTTCAGGGGGCAGCTGGGGGCTGGGAGGGGAGCCTTAAGTTACTTAACCTGGCTAAGCTCAGTTTCTGCCTCTGTATGGAAGAAATAATGAGACCTCTCTGCTAATGAGGCAGAAATGTGATCCCCGTAAGTAGAATGGTTAGCACAGGTGGGGCACAGAGCAAGCAACGGGGTATAGTTACCCTGAGGGCATCTGAGCTTGAATTAGCACCCTTGAGAATCACCTGAGGAAGTTAAATTTTTTCCAATGTTTATTTTTGAGAGAGAAAGAGTGCCACAGATTTTGAGCAGGGGAAGGGCAGAGAGAGAGAGAGGGAGGGAGGGAGGGAGGGAGAGGGAGAGACAGAATCTGAAGCAGGTTCCAGGCTTTGAGCTGTTAGCACAGAGCCCAATGCGGGGCTCAAACCCATGAACCTTGAGATTATGACTTGAGCTGATGTCAGATGCTTACCGACTGAGCCACCCAGGCGCCCCCACCTGGAAAAGTTTTAAAAGACACTAATACCCAGGCACCACCCTCCGAGAGTGGACTAGACTGCAGTGGGGTGCAGGCCCCAATTCTTTTTAGACATTGCTCAGATATCCTAACACAGTTACTAATATTCCTACCTTAAACTGAAGTGTCTTTGACAGGTGCTAAAGAAACTCTGCAATAATTTACACCACGAATTATTCAATGAAATTCGTAATTACTGCACTAACATCTTGTACATTTTTAGTTTTGTAGTTTTTAATAAAATTTCCAGTGTTTGATATGACTACATGTTAAAACTCTTTCTTGGGGCCTATCTTCTGTTGTGAAGATGAACAAAGGAGGTCCTTAAATGATAAGTTCTACTTTAAGAGTGTGATGTATTGGGGTGCCTGGGTGCTCAGTTGGTTAAGCATCTGACTCTTTCTTGGTTCAGGTCATGATCTCTCAGTTTGGGAGTTTGAGCCCTACGTCAGGTTGTACAGAGCCTGCTTGGGATTCTGTCTCTCTCCCTCTCTGCCCCTCTCCTGCTGGCACACTCTATCTTGTTCTCAAAGATAAACATTAAAAAAAAGAAGTGTGCATTATTGGTAAAAATGCCGTGACACTCAGGAGGGCTTCTGATGTCCCCATATTGGTAGGTGGCACAGAAGGAAGGCTTGCCACATATCCTGCAGATGGTCTCAGAGACCTATTTTGTTAAAGGTAGGAAGTGAATTGTGGGGCTCTGTGAACTAACAAGGATTCTTCTTTCTACACTGACACCCTCGGGTCCACGTCACCTAAAGTGATGCCCTAACTCTATTCAGCCAGAATCGTTCCAAAGGGTGGGCTGCGGGAAGCCTGCAGAGGCCAGAGGACAAGCTTGGCCAGCGCCCTGGGGAAACAGGAGGGCGACCCAGGTACTCTCACCTGCAGCCACTCGCCCAGGGCTTCAGCTCTGGGGCTGGAGGCCTTTCACTGAGCCATCCATGCTGTCTGCACCTCCACAGTCCCCTTCCTGACCAAACTGTCCCGGCAGATTTTCACTTCATTGTCATGACTTAGCAGAGCCTAACCAAGGAGAGCTTTCCTACCGCGGAGCCAGCTGCAGTTTCTAACTTGCGTCACGGCTGGCCACAGCCTCCCAGCCTCTGGCCGGCAGACACGCCCCTCGGCATATGTGAAACAAAAGATGCTGTGAGTAACTGTTGGGTTTTCTGCAGCTGATGGAAACTCACTGTGGTTCAAGCTCAGATACTTGGAAAACTGGAACAGATTTGTTAAGGCCTTAAAATTCAGAAAGACGAAATCCCACTTGGTGCAAAGCCATTTCCCTTTCAGACATGAACGAAGGGAATGGCTCACAGAGGCCCCAGGATATCACATCAGAGGAGCAGGAGTGGATGTCAGGCTAAGAGGACTGACTGAGTATCACAGAAAAATGGACCCCCATCCTGGACTTGCCAATTGCTAGTTGTGTGACCTTAGCCAAGGCGCCTCTGCTCTCAGGGGACTTGGTCATCCTATATGTAGATACTGACCAAGAGGAGCACTCAGGTTCTTCACGATCTTCAGAGCTTATGAGAATCTTTACTGAGGAGGGGCCTCTTGGCTGTCATGAAAGAAAGGGAGACATGGTGGCCGCCTTCAGCCCTAGACTTTCCTGCTTTTATAAACAAAAAGGCAAAGCC
Source organism: Crocuta crocuta (assembly GCF_008692635.1). Lineage (NCBI taxonomy): Eukaryota > Metazoa > Chordata > Mammalia > Carnivora > Hyaenidae > Crocuta > Crocuta crocuta. The sequence goes on from NW_027528357.1 coordinate 3,336,820, forward strand.
CTGTTGGGTCAGTAGTTCTATCCTACCTGCCCCAAAGGCCACTGCTTCTGGTCATCTCCTGTGCTCAGGGCTATCTGCAAATCATGATGACTTCAAAAGCACCATGTTTGAAAGACTTCTGCCTTAAGCCAATGGATTCTTTCAAATGAATTTTAAAAGCATCTACAGAAGAAAACTGAAAACACATCCATATAAACCCTCATACATCAGTGTTCATAGCAACATTATTCCTAATAACTGAAACAGTGGAAACCACCCAAATGTCCATCAACTGGGAGATGGATAAGCAAAATGTGGTATATCCATACAGTGGAATATTGTTCAACCAGAAAAAGTAATCGAGTACTGATCTGTGCTACAACACAGATAAGGCTTGGAAATATCCTCAATCAAAACCAGACACCAAAGGCCACATATCCAACAGTTCTTTGTATATGACATTTCCAGACTTGGCAAATCCATATAGACACAAAGTAGACTCATGGTTGCCAAGGACTCGGGGAGAAGGATGGGGAGGAACCGCCAGTGGGTACAAGGCTTCTTTCAGCAGGTAATGAAAACATTCTCGAATTAGCCAGTAGTGATGGTCATACAATTCTGAATATACTAAACAGCCAAGGAGAACATACTAAATGCTTCTTCAGAAGTGGGAAGTTTTACGGTATGTGAATTTTATCTCAAAACAGAATCTTAAGTAGATGTACCAGGATGTATGGGACATGAATATAAAATTCTTCACAGTTCTGCTGGCAGCATCACAGAGGTGAAACCTGCCCCCACCACAACCTTCAGTCTCTATGAGACAGGCCGGTCATGCTGAGCTGCTCTCCATCTGACACCATCAAATACCTGAGTCATGCTGCTAATGAAGCTCCCCCAAGTACCCAACTGACTTCAGCTCCCCACCAGTAGACCTATGAGGACAGAGATGAGCTGGCCACATCTGTGTGAGAATGGTCTCCTGTTTAACTTGTTTTTACACGTAAATTCGTAAGCTGGCAAAACGGGCATTCAGCTTTGTGTAGCCAATTAACGGCCATCCTGAGGTGCACCGCATGCGAGAAGTCTTGTAGAAGATGCCTCATCACTACAGGCTGCGGACTAGATAAAGTGCTTCACAGGTTTCCAGCACTCTCACTTCCTTTACCACTTCTGATCCTCATGAAAGCCCAGAGAGCACAGGGTATTATCGTACCCCTTTCATAGACTGAGAAATTGAGGATCAAAGAGGTACAATGACCCAACCAAGGTGGCACACAAGTGTGAAAGGTGCCCACATGAACCTGGGGACCCAGCCTCCTAGTCCAGTGCTCTGTAGAAAACACTTGCCTGCCCCATCTTCCCATGTTCTTGACAGTTGAGAAGGACCATTCATCGCCCCCAAAATGCTCCCTCACCATAATTCATATTCAATGGCTCACTTCTGGAATGAAGAGTCATCCCACTGTCCACCTAGATCAAGAGGCCAGCCACACTTCCATCTTCACATCTGAGACACAGAGACAGAAGCCTATGGCCCTATCTCTCCTCCTTAAAACTCTTCCCTCAATGCCCAATGCCTTCACAATCTTTTCTCCTCTGACCATTCAGTCTATTTCTGGACTACATCTTCTCTGCTCCATGGAGAGAAAGAGAAGGATTCCACTTCAGAGTAGATGGCCATAGACATTCGCCTCCGGATTACATTTGGTTAGACCTCCACCCTTCCCACCCCATCACCCTCACTGTCCCAGGGCCTGTCCTGCTGTCATCTCTATGGATACCCTAAGAAAAGTGACGCACTTGGGTGGCACAGTCAGTTGAGCATCCAACTCATGATTTCGGCTGAGGTCATGATCTCAGGGTCATGAGATTTAGGCCTGTGTTGGGCTCTCTGTGCTGGGCGTGGAGCCTGCTTAAAATTCTCTCCCCCTCTGCCTGTCTCCTCCTCTCTATAAGAAAAAAAAGAAAAGAAAAGCATCTCCCTCCTCCTTCATGCCAGGGCTTCCCCCACACTGCAGGTCTAGGGCCACAGCCTCACAGAGACCTCCCTCACAAGTCAGCCCAAGGGGCACTTCTCAGGCTTGAATGTGCCCACCACTCACCCAGAGACCTGGGGAAAAAGCAGACTCTTGGTGGAGCCTGAGGAGCTGCACTCTAACCTGGTCTGGAGGCTGCATTGTGAGTAGGTCCTGGGGTCTCCACCCAAGAGATAAGGGGTAATGGGCAGAGAGCAACCAACCAGATATTTTTTAATGCCCTGCCCAAATACCAGGGAAGTGGGAACAGTGTTTCCATCTCTTTGTAGGATTCCACTTGCTTGCTTATAGGAACCTAAAGTGGTCAAATTCTTCAAGACAGAAAGTACAACAGTGATTGCCAGGGGCTGGGGGGCAGCGGAAACGGGAAGTCATTGTTTAATGGGTATGGAGTTAGGGTTGGCAAGCTGAGACTATTTCTACAGATGTGGTGGAGGTTGCACAGCAATGTGAAGGTACTTAATACCACTAAACCAGACACTTAAAAATGGTTAAGACAGTTACCTGTGTATATTTTGCAGTGTAAGTGGTTAAAGGGATAAATGGTCCACAACTTGCTTGCAAATATGTGTGTCCTAAAACCAGCTTGCCAACAAGTGTGGCTTAGGTTGGGGGGGAGGGGCACATATCAAAATAATTAGACTAAGCAAAGGGAACGAGCAAGGGAAGACAGGGCACAGGGACAACAAAACAAATTAGGAAGAAACTGAGGGCCAAGATATACTGTATTAGAAGTTATCTACTAAAAAATTCCAACTTTTCTATGGAAGATTCTGGGTGTTTCTGACCAAAAGACTTAATTTGTATGGTCACTGAGGAACCTCAACAATTTCCCCCTCCCCCCATGAAAAGGATATTGAGGTATTAGTTACATCACAGCTTCTGCTGGGAGAAAATCAGTATGGATATTACAGTAGTCAGAGCCTAGGATCTCACCCACTTAAGCAGAATTTTTATATGCAAACTTTTGATAAACAGTAAATAATTTTTAAGCAAGCAATGGCAAGACCTTCACATATTTTAATTTTTTTGTTGTTTATTTTTGAGAGAGAGAGAGAGAGAGAGAGAATGAGCAGGGAAGGGACAGCAAGAGAGGGAAGAGAATCTAAAGCAGGTTCCAGGCTCTGAGCTGTCAACACAGAACTTGAGGCAGGGCTCAAATTCATGACCCATGAGATCATGACCTGAGCTGAAGTCAGACACTCAACCAACCGAGCCACCCAGGTGTTCCAAAACCTTTGCATTTTTAATAAGCTGAAAGATTTCCATTATGCTCCTAAAGACTTTCTAAACTGGTAATTTACCTTAGCCTCTGTGTTCCACTGTACTTTTCACAAAAAAGACATAGCACAACTACAGTGCGGTAACAGTTTCAGTAAAGAGTCGAACAAATGACTCCATGAAGCACAGAGGCAGCTTCTTTCAGCCCAGCTGGCAGCACTAGACCACCTGAAAACCTGTAATATTCCAAAACAAATCTCCTTTCACCACAGAGAATACCCTATGATTTCTCCCTTTAAAAGAGTCAAAGAAAAGACTCAAAGATATAATAGCAGAAATTCAAATTAAAACTTCAATGAAAGATCAGCTCATATCCAATAGAACTGCTATTAAAAAAAAAATTAAAAGTGTTGATGGAAATGTGGAAAAAACAGAATCTCATGCATTGATGGTGGGAATGTAAAATGGCGCCACCACAATGGAAAATCCAGCTATTCCTCAAGAAACTAAAAATGGAATGACCTCTATGATCCAGCAACAATGCTTCTGAGTATACACCCACAAAATAATTAAAAGCAAGGTCTCAAAGAGATACTCACACACCAGTGTTATTGTAGCATTATTCACAATAGTCAACACGCACAGAACAGCAAGGAGAGTGTGCTTTTTCATTTACCTAAGTCACCGAAGACCATCTGTGGCTCCTCACACTTTACAGAAAAGTGAGCCCAATACAAATTTTTCCAATGTAACATCAGACTCAGATTCTGCCAAATTCTTTGACTCTAGTTAGTCTGGGAACTGCAAAAACTCCCATGAGGACATCCCAGCTTCAGTATGAAAGTGGAAAAGACACCCAGCACTTTTCCCATGGCACAAATGTTTTAATGGCTATACGGATGCTTACCTATCTAAGTACAGAAACCACAGAATCCTTCAATCCAGCCATCCCAGTGTGGACGTACTCAGGGTTTGGCATTATACCACAGTGAAAAGACAGACTTGGGAGTTACTGCTAGAAAGGCAGAAAGGAGGGTCACCTGTACCCTCCCAAGAGACTCAAGATCTTCACTGAGAAGCCAAAAGCTTCCCAAGATTTGTCCAAAAAGTTCAACGCATAGCACTGAATTGTTTTCATTTGCAGAACAGCATAAACTTAATAAGAAAAATATGTTAAAGATTAAGATCATACTCAAAATGTCCTTTTAACTTCCGACATATTTATTCACTTTCTGTGTGTGTGTTCATGCACGCAGCGGGAAAGTCCCGTTTGTCTGAGTTGCTTACTCCAGTATTCACTCTCCCTTTCTTTCTCATGAGAAGATCCCCAGTTTTACTGAGGGTGGCCCTGAAGCCAGTTAGAAGCACTTCTTTCCAGGGCTCCTTAGCAGCTATCTGTAGCTACAGAACTTCTATGGGCAGAAACTTTCAGAAAGGCCCTTTCTTAGAGCTCCCTCCTTTCTGCTACCTAAAATACTGAAGCGATGACTCAAGCTCAAGTGGTCATCCTGGACAGTGAGGGGTTGTGCTGAGAATGACAGAGACAACAAGAAAAAGGGAACTATGTCCCTGATGACCTTGGAGCTGCCACACTGGCTCTGGCTTCTTTTACACAATAGGGAAGGAACCTTCTATCTTCAAACCATTCACTATTGTTTTGAGGGCTCTGTTATACAAAGGTAAACAGAATTTTAAGTAACAATTTAAAGGAAATTCAATCTTTAAAAAAGCAACCAGACAAAACAAAAACCCCAGGAGCACCTCTTCCAATAAAATGACTAATATCAGAAACAAGTGGGCGAGGGAAAAAAAGAAACCCAAAACACTAAAATATAAGCGGGTGAGGACAACCACCACTACCCATAAGGCACACATGGTATTGTCATCTGCTTAGCGTAAATAGAGGAAACAATGAGACATCGGACAGACATGAGAACAGGAGAACCCAAAATAGCCGACAGGTATTCACTGGAGAGTGTGCTAGGCCAAGTTGAGAAGAGCAGCAGAAACGGAGATGGGTATTGACCAATCCAATTCCAGGCGAGTCCACGAGCCCATGGTCAGGACTGAATGATCTGGAGCAGTCTAGCCCCCGTGAACTCTTAAAACTGGCTGCCAAGGCACCGTTCCAGGATAGGAGAAACTGTTGGGAGTGGCATCAAAACTAAGCAAGATAGGAACGATACAAAGGAAAGACATGATCCAGTTAAAAATAGACAGGAACAGAGCCCAGAGGTCTAAGAATGCAAGTAGCCATGTCTCTGAACACTATACTGAAATAGATATGGAAACTCTGTGATGTTAGGAAAACAACACTGAACAAGTTGCTTTCTCAAAGTTGAGGAAAGTTAGTTTCACATAAAAATGAGCAACATAGGGGTGCGTGAGTGGCTCAGTCAGTTGGGTGTCCGACTTCGCTTCAGGTCATGATCTCACAGTTTGTGGGTTCAAGCCCTGCATTGGGCTCTGTGCTGACAGCTTGAGCCCGGAGCCTGCTTTGCATTCTGTGTCTCCCTCTCTCTCTCTGGCTCTGCCCTGCCCATGCTCTGTTTCTGTCTCAATAATAGTATAAAAGGCCAAATAACATGCAGACTCACTATAGGGGAAAAAGTGATTAAGGAGCTGAATGACCTCCTTACAGACCATGTAAGCATGCAAAAAGGCACATCTCAAGAACAAATATATGACCTACTTTTTTTTTTTTTTTAGGAGATCAAAGATACAGAATTAATGTAATACAAGAACAATATAAATCAAAATTAGGAAAACTTCTAAATAGAATGACAGAACTTGGGTGTTTGAAATGAAATCATTTCAGAAGTGAATACTAAACTGGAAGAAACACAAGAGTAAATGAGAACAGATAATGCTTAAAATATGTAAGTTTCAAGGAGAACTTTTTGTTAATTCAAAAAGAAAAAAAGATTCAAAATGACGTGAATTACTGTGAGGAGACAAAGAAGATCTAACATAGAGAAAATTGGAGTCCCTGAGGCCAAAAAGCAAAACGAGAGAATATTAAGAACTATAATGGAAGAAGACTTTCCTAAAATTAATATGTATATTTGAAAATACATATTGAAAGAGCACACTATATACAGGCCTGGAAGAACCTACACCAAGATACAGTCTAATTACTGAATTAGAATTAATTTACTGAAGAAAATATGGGGGTGGGGGTGTCCAAGCAAAAACAAGTGACTCATGAAGGAAAGAAAAGCAGAATATCACTAGACTTTTTTTAATTTTTTTTTATTTATTTCTGAGAGAGAGAGAGAGAGAGAGAGAATGTGAGCAGGGAAGGGTCAGACAGAGAGGGAGACATGGAATCTGAAGCAGGTTCCAGGCTCTGAGCTAGCTGTCAGCACAGAGCCCGAGACAGGGCTCGAACCCACGAACCATGAGATCATGACCTAAGCCAAAGTCAGACGCTCAACTAACTGAGCCACCCAGACGCCCCTCACTAGACTTTTTTAAAGCAACATTTTATATAGAAGGAAATGGAGTAACAAGAAAACGAAAGCCAAGTGTATTACACAAAGCAACAAATTTCAGTATCAAGTGTACAAAAACTGTTAATGTGCAAAACCTCAAGTCCCTTCCTGAAGAATCTACTAGAGTGAGAACCCTCAAATTTTCATCTCTGACTTTGTACACTATAAATTATTGAGGAGCTCAAAGAGCTTTGTTTATGATAAAAGACAAAGGTGGGTGATATCTACATCTTTTACCTTTCAGAAATTAAAACAGAATTTTTTAATGTTTTACTAGTCAAAAATAACAGACTCATTTTATGCTAACATAAATAACATTTTACAGAAAATAACTGTTTTCCCAAACAAAAGTAATTAGTAAGTAGAAGACCATTGTTATAATTTCTGGTAATCTCTTTACTCTCTCAATACACAACAGCCTGACTCACTTACCTGCTTATACAGTTTGTTGGGAGATTGTAAGTCATATCAGCATCTGGAAAACTCTACTACATCCTCTTAACAAAAAGAGGTGGGGTTGGAAAATAAACATCTTAGAATTTTTACAAAACCCATTTTCACCTCAAGGACTCCCTAAGTAGGGAATGAGCTTTGGACACACAATACAACTAGAAGGTGTCCACATATGCATTGGTGGTTAATGCAAACTGCAAGATACTGTCCAACTGTAAGTGAATGAGGACTGAAATGGAGAGGATGGTTTGAAATGGCTCTATCATTTGATAGTGTAATTCAGAACTATAAAAGTGAGCAAAGTAGAAGCAGAAAAGAGAGAAAAGAAAAATTTAATTATTCTAGGTAATTATATTGCTGGTGTTAGTAGTATTGTTATTCTGGTACCTCCAAGGGTCTGAGTGTGATGTAAAGTGAATGGGTCAACCTGGGCTATTGTAATTATACGGACCCCTGTGTTTGTGGGCAGCATCACAAGAAACCCTAAACTCATAGTCCACTTCTCCCCTCTCACATGCCTCCAGTACCATCTTCCTAGGTCAAATATCTTGTCCTTATAGAATCTCAACTCGGTCTGCCCTCAATACTATATGCACAACCATCTCCCCAAGTCAGCCATCCCACCCAGGCTGGCCATGTTCCACTGGGCACCAGCTGGGCTTCAGAAAGGGATTTGGAAGAAAAAAAACAGAAATGACACCACTAAGACCAATTAAGCAAGATTTTTCAATGTGCCTTCATTTTTCCAAAAATAGCTCAATATAAGAAATGCCCATTTTAACAAGGTTTGGGTGGTTTTTTAAAACAAAGCTAAAAATATTCTGTGCCTTTGTATAATAATCCAAATCAGAGCCAAAACACTGGTTTCACGGGCACCCTCCTACACTGTTGGTGGGAATGTAAACTGGTGCAGCCCCTCTGGAAAACAGTGTGGAGGTTCCTCAAAAAATTAACACTAGAACTCCCCTATGACCCAGCAATAGCACTGCTAGGAATTTACCCAAGGGACACAGGAGTACTGATGCATAGGGGCACATGTACCCCAGTGTTCATAGCAGCACTCTCAACAATAGCCAAAATGTGGAAAGAACCTAAGTGTCCATCAACTGATGAATGGATCAAGAAGATGTAGTTTATCTATACAATGGAATACTACATGGCAATGAAAAAGAATGATATCCGGCCATGTGTAGCAACATTGATGGAACTTGAAGGTGTTATGATGAGTGAAATAAGTCAGGCAGAGCAGGACAGATACCATATGTTTGAACATATATGTGGATTAGGAGGAACTTAACGGAGGACCATGGGTGGGGGAGAAGGGAAAAAATAGTAGGGGAGAGGGAGGGAGGCAAACCATGAGAGACTCTTGAATGCTGAGAACTGAAGGCTGATGGAGGTGGGTGAGAGGGCAAGGGGGGTGATGGGCATGGAGAAGGGCACTTGTTGGGACGAGCACTGGGTGTTATATGGAAACCAATTGGACAATAAACTATCTTTAAAAAACACACACACACACATACTGGTTTCATCCTCTAAACAAAAGGTTTAGATACTTTTGGATCTAAAAAGATACTTCAAACAAAGGGAAACATCTAGGTTCCAAGGCACTGGGCACCCTTTGCAACTCCATTGCCAGCAAGTTTAGTGCTATCATTGAATGACCAGCTACAGTAACTATTTCATCCCATGTCCTAGTATTGTTTGTTTCTTTGTTCTGATTTGTCATGATCCCTAGTTGCTTAAAATACTATTATGTGTTGTTCTAATACTATGTATCACTTCCAATGAATCTGGGAAGCAAGAAAAGTATAACCATACTCAGTTAATCATGAAATCAGGCCAACCATTGCATACCTCAACCACACTTCTCAGTTATAACCCTGGAGCTCCTTCCTACCACCTAGAACCCTCGAAACATTCTGGCAGTGAGGGAAGTTGGTCAGCTACCCCAGCCCCCTCTCCTCTACCTGCACCTTTTGGCTTCTTTCTGTCCACTTCATTCTATATACCATTTCCACAATATTCTTCTTTACAGTCTATTTCCATCTTTTTCCCCTGTTAAAAATCTTGTTTCCGTGATTCCTGGATTTTCTATTTAGTGAATAAAGTTTAAATCTCATCTAGTTGAAGACTGTTTATATGAGGACCTTAATAATAATCTTTATTTGAGCAACCCAATATTTAAATTGATATTATCTTGCTTGAACAAAACAATGAAGCCTTGAAGCAGATAGCATCCTCCCCCGGCGGGTAGGTCAGAAAACCCAGGCTTTTCTCTGCCTAGTATTTCTCACCCACGCCCACCCCACCGATGGGCTTTCCTGCTTTTATCTTCTGTCCAAGTACAGTGGACTCTCTCTGTTGCCAAATTCACTCTGCACCTGCACATACCCTTTCAGGTGTCTTTTCTCCAAGTGCCTCTTCAACCACCCTCTGTTACCTACATAGATCCTTCCAGGCTTTTATCAAACCACTCACCTCTCAAGACCTTCCCTAAGACCAGTTTATGTGTAGATCCTAGGCCTTCATATCTATGTGGCTAGCTCTCAATGCTCACATAGGATATCCACAGAACTCCTTTTTCTGAAGGTTGGGGGCCACAGTATCAATGCACTTAGGAGTTAGGAATAGACCCAGTTAACACAATTTAAGGGCATAAAGCCAATTCTACCACCCAAGGGATGCTTAGCAATGTCTGGAGGCATTTTTCCTGTCACAACTAGGGGTGTTGCTACTGGCATATAGCAGGCAGAGGCCAAGGATGCTGGTCAATATCCCACAATGCACAGGATGACCCACAGTAATTAAATATCTCACCCAAAATGTCAACACTGCTGTGGTGAGGAAATCCTGCTCTAGAAGGACCAAGAGGAAGTGCCCAGGAGACCCAGGCCCTCTACAAGTGGTGGGAACATCACCACATTAGATCCAGAGCCATCACAAATGCTTTGAATATTACATTACATTACATTACATTACAGAATTCTGAACTTAAGCAGCCCAGCGTCCTGCCCCACAGTCATCCCAGAAGCATGGGGCAGGGACGGCACACACTCCAGAATGACCACATCACAACCTACGGGAGCTGGCTGCCGCATGGTTGCCTACTAATTTTAACCTCCCTTTCTCAAAGGTCATGAATATTTTCAGACCTCTTAGCACACACATATTGTGGACAGACTTGATCTATGTTGCTTCCAGTTGGCAAAGGATTCCATTTGCCAACACCCTAAGCTGAGTTACAGGCTTAACTTTGTCCCTGTCACTTTCCAAGGGACTTTCTTGCCCATTATCCTAATTGGCAAATGATACGTAAGTACCAGAAGGCTAAGTGTCCCCAATTATATTTATAATGAAAGCTTAATCTCCAAAAGAAAACAGTAATTCATTAAAACCACCCTTCCCATGTGCCATTACAGTAGCCAGAAGTACAAGAATGTGCTCCACGGGGAGGTACAAATTAGCTGCCTGAGCATGAAATGCAGACAAGGCCAGAGGGGAACCAAGAGAGGCATCCTCCTGGCTCCAGTGAAGCTCTGTCCTTGCTGCACGCAGCCTTGCCGCATCCCTAGGGGAGGGGAGGAGGGGACAGAGGCTGAGGGTCAGGGTGGGAAGCAGTCCTTCTGTGGCCTGCTCAGCAGGCTTTTTTTTTTTTTTTTTTTTTTAGCAGATACATCAGCTTTGGCTTCTCTAATGCTACAGGGAAACTGGAGAAGGTTTCGGGAAGAAAAGGAAGACAACTCTATGGTCTAATATTTCAGCCTGACTCACCATAATCTCCAATTCTTCTGCCTTCTTACTCATATAGGTAAGCTAAACCCCACCGTGTGCTGTGCCTTGTGCCAGGGAAGTGAATCCGGCTGCCCCACCATGCTTACATAGGTCTTACCATTGCCCAGCGGGGGGGTTCTCAACACCTGACGTGGATCAACTCCTTTAACGGCAACAAACTTATGATTGTCATTTTATAGGTGAGAAAAGGGAGGCAGAGAGAAGGGACTTGCTGAAGATCACACAGCCTTTTAGTGCTGAAGCCAGGGTGTGAACCGGGTGGGCTAGCTCCACCCCCTGCCCTCCTACACGAGGACCAGCACCACCACACAATAGCCAGCAATTACCACGTGCAGGGGTTTATGACAAGCACCCGACATACCCCATCTCAGCCATGGGGGACATGGAAGGCCACATGTCATTTCCCTGTGGTGGGGCGGGGCAATGGAGTGAAACCCGAAAGTTGAATAGGAGTCAGCAAACAGAGGACTCAGAGTCACAGGCCACATGGCCTGTCTGAGAAGTCCCCAGGAGTCCTGCAGAGCTGAAGCTGGAGGGGCGGGACCTATGGCATCTTATCCCCAGCCCAGATCCCCAGCCCGGCCCATGTGATGCACAGAGCAAGGACTCCCCCTTGACACGAAAGTCACCTGTGGCCTGGGGAGATTAAGTAACCTCCTCAAGTCACCTGCTACTGGAGTGGTAAAACCAAGACTCAACACAGGCATGTCTCAGGACTTCTTAAGACCCAGGCCACGCCCCCTGTGGTTGGAGGCCTCGAACTTGGCTGAGCTCCAATTCCCTGCATTTGCCGTTGTCCACAGGACCCCCCTGTAGCACCTACTCCTGTTATGAAGAAGCCTCCCTGGGCAAGACTGCCCCAGCCTGGCTGAGGGGTCCCTGTCTGGACTCCCCAGCACCCATGAGCACCTCTTCAGATGCAGGGACCCTGGTGCTTGTGTGCAAAGAGGGCCAATCCCTGGCAAAATAATCCCTCTCTGCCTGTTCCATGAGCCCTCTCCCTCAGAAGCAGGTTGCTTATGTGCCAAGGGCCTCTAGGTCCTCAAAACCCACTCCAAGGAAAGGTTCTGAGCCTCAGCATACTGTGGGCCTCTACCCATAGCCCCCCGTTCTCAGGAGTATTGGCCTCATCACATGAAACCAGGCCTTTTGATGCTCCAGCACCAGAAACTGAACCCTGACTACAACTAAAGTTCTTGCGCTGTCTACACTCCAGTCACTCATTTCCCAGCGCAAGGGCAATACCACTTATTGGTGAGAGTACTCACGGGCCACATTTCATAGGCAGGAGGAGTGAGAGCTAAGACAGTGTCACTTCCTGTCCACACAGGTGAGCTCCTGATCTTTCCAAGTTGGTTGCCTTCATAAATGACACAGGCTATTGATCTATCCTGTCATATTTCCCCCCAAATTTTGCCATCAGTGAGTACTTCCATAAATTCTGTTCCCAGGATTACTCCAGGTCACTGAGTCTGAGAGTTTAACTTCCCACTCTACCCTGAGAATGCAGAGTGGAGAATCCTGCCAGGCATACTACATCCACCACCATCCAGATACCTCAGTCACTCAAAAAAGGGACTTTTCTGAAGCCAATTTGCCACAGAAGCTCTTGTCTTAAAACCATGTGGGGTCCCCACCTTGATACACCAAAGCCAGAGATCAGAGGACAATGTCCTAAATCGCTTTTGTTATTGAAAGAAGTGTTTACCAAAAATATCCGAGCATGGAATGTGCTCCCAGGAGAAAAAAAAAAAAAAAAAAAAAACAAAAAACGANAAGCACAACTCAGGACAATGGCCATCATACATGTCAGAACAAGATCCCAGCACGAACCAGGCTCCATCTCTTCTAAAGAGCTAGCACAAAGAGAGCATCTGGCTGCACACCCCCAACAGAGTCACATTTTATTTTAGACTCACTCCCTCTCTTTAACCTCAAATACTCTAGCCTTAAAAAGAAGAAAGCGCGGGGCACCTGCAGTTTTAATTTAGCCTGGCACAGCCGCACTTCTCCAAGCTGGAAACCCTGCACAGGCAAGAAAGGCAGAAGGAGCTGCCGGTCATCTCTGCTCTGGACACGTCATCCCTTTCTGCTGCACACACAGCTCATCTCTAAGCTGCTTGGCAATGGCATTTCAGGCTTCTGGGAGAAATGGAAGAGCTCAAGTACCCACACCCCCGACTCCTGAGCCTTCTACGCACAGAACTTCTCTGTGGGGCTCCAGGGGTCCACAGATCACACGACGGTCTTTCCCTCCTGAGTTCAGAGGCACATGGGGAAAGAGCCATGCCAGCCACACTGATGCAGCCTTACCACTGATGCCCCCTGAAGAGACCTGGCCTCCCATCTGTGGCCAGACAGGCTTCCAGAAATTCAGGCAATGACCTCTGGCCCACAATGGGGGCAGGCTGCTCACCCAGGCTAAGCAAGAATTTTGAGGATCCTCATATTCAAAGAAAATGGAAAGCCTGGGCCTCACTGGATCACTGCCTTCCCCCATGTCCACCCATCTTTCCCAGGGCAGGAGTAAGGGCAGGTGAGGGCAGCCACAGTGTCCTCCTGAAGAGCCAAGTAGAATTCCCTGCTCCCACTGCAAGTAGGGAAAGCAGGATTTAAGGATTCCCCTAAGATGTACCCCTATCAGAGTCAAGTAAAAATCCATGCCACATCATCCCCGGGTCTATGTGGACAAGGAACTTTTTTTTAAAGGATTTATTTTGAGAGAAAGAGAATAAGCAGGGCGAGGGGCAGAAGGGAGGTGGGGAAGGATCCCAAAGAGGCTCCATGCTGCCAGTGTAGAGCCTGACTCGGCACTCCAACTCACAAACTGGGAGATCATGACCTGAGCCAAAACCAAGAGTTAGACACTTCAATGGACTGAGCCACTCAGGTGCCCTGGGAATGTATTAAAAAAAAAAGAAAAAATTCAATGCTCCAGGAAAGGACAATAACCAGTAACCATGTAAGTTCATTTGGAAACAAGGTGATGACTTCTTCAATTCTTGGGTCTGGGACTGTTGCCCTCTTGAAGGGGTAAGGAAGGGAAAAAATGTACCTTGCAGCAACAGGCAGGAATGAAGGCTGCCCATCCCATTCTGACATCCTGCCTTTTCATGGGGCTGAGCTCCACTCCAGAAAGTACATTTTGTCCATTTTCTGTTTGTATCTAAGAAGCAACAGACCAGGGGAGGCACTGGGGGGTTGTTTTTTCTCTGCTTAGCTTAAGGCTTACATCTAGTTTAAGAATCATAGAAGTCAGATTCTGTACACTTCCAGATCAGGAGAAATCAAGAGTACCATTAGAATTTTATGAGCAAACTTCCTTGGAGAACAACAACAAAGACAAGACTCAAAAGAAAGTTCAGGGGCACCTGGATGGCTCCGTCGGTTAAGGGTCCAACTTCAGCTCAGGTCATGATCTCATGGTTCATGTGTTCGAGCCTCATGTCAGGCTCTGTGCTGACAGCTAGCCTGGAGCCTGTTTCAGATTCTGTATCTCCCTCTCTCTCTGTCCCTCCCCTGCTCATTCTGTCAGTCTCTCTCTCAAATAAATAAAAACATTTAAAAATTTTTTAAATGCGTGTGGAAAATTCTCCAAGTTTGAAATGAATTCTATCCCCAAGTTCAGGTGGAGAAAATGAGGCTCAGGGAAGTTCTAGGACTGGCTCCTTGAAACCTAACTTCATGTTCCTTCAAGCCCCCTTTACTCTTCCACCCCGAGAGAGAGGAAGGTCCTCCATCTCTGCTCTTAAGGGTCACATAGCATCCCTGGGAAATAGGACACAGATCACACAGCTGGAGAAGCAAGAGGTGAATGGTCAGTGTTCCATGCTGAATATGCTGGGGACACAAGGCATGGGTGAGCCAGAGCCCTTCCAATGAGGGTGAGGACTAGAAGATGGACGCTGGATTAAGCTCAGGTATCCAGTGGACACAGCACACATCTCCACAGCAAATCCAGAACTCTAAGAGAATTGGAAACTCCAAGCACACAGCTTGTAGTTAGAATCATGAGAGCAGATGGAAATGACTCACATTTTGTATTGCATGTGCTTACATGCTTATGGCACTTAACATGGTAGTGGCACCCAGTAGGCATCTAAGATGTGCTGAAGAGTCACTCTCCAAGGCAGGTGGAAAGCTAGACATTTCCCACATTACACTAATATAAACAACAGTGATGTTGGCAATCCCACCCGCAAGACACTGCTGACTCTTGACAGCAGCAGCATCAGAGCTCAAGCTCATGAAAATGGTGCAGGGCTGCCAGATACCAGGTTGTTGACCTAAGACAGCTGCGTGGCTCATCAGTGCTTTCTTCAGTTTGTAAGGGAAGCTTGAGGATCTCCCTTCTTGGGGAAGTTAATGCCATGTCCCAGGTCAAACTGCCTGACTGTGCTGATTCTACAATTAGAATCCAGCCTATCACTGTTCCTCCCTCACCCCCCCTCTCCCTTAAACTAGGACACCCCAAAAAGGAGCCAACACCCCCAGCTACAGTCTGGATGCCCAGACCTCAGCAGTACTGCTCCAGACCATCTGCTTTTTTCATTTTTTATTTATTTTGCCTCCTAACCCATTTAAGTAACATGAAAACATCCTAAAGGAGGATTAGATTTTTTACATATTTTTATATGTATTATATATATAATATATAACACATACAGTTACATTTTAAATATTTAATCTTGGATTTTAGGTACAACCTCATTTGGAGGTGACATCACAAGTCCTTCCCACAAGGCCCCAAGACAGCAGCGTCCCCACGCCCCACCCTGTCCAGTAGGGTGCTGGACTCAGTACTCCATATCCTCCAAGCCCCCGAGCCAGATGCCACAGCCTGGCACCACTTAAGAGTCCTGGCGAAGGCCAAGCCTGGAGTCAGATCCCAGAAAGGATGGAACTCCAAACCCTGGATGACAGCCGAGGAAAGGCAAGGCTCCAACTTGAACCCCAAGACCAAACAGCCCTCTTGAGCATCACCATCCCAATACGTGCAGCCAACACATATACCACCAGTTCACCCCTGGAGAAGCCTGGCCTGAGATCTTCCAAGCCAGCTCAGCAGACATGCCTCACTTCTAGAACCTTCTATCTTCCATCAAAGAAAAAAGAAATAGTCCACAGCATGAATCTCATCAGTGACTCACTCAGGCCTTGGCAATTCCTAGCCAGGACAGCTCTGTGGAGCTCCTTGTCAAGTTCCCTAATGGGCTGGTAATTGTTTTTATGGCTTTCTGATGAGGTGTGAAGTTCTCCCTGCTCTCTGCATGCTCTCTGGTGGCTTCTGAAGCCCGGAAGCCACTGCCCAGTGACAGGAAGAAGCCCATCCCACCCTCACCGGCCCCAGGACCCAAACTGCAGAACAGGAGGCAGAAGAGAAGCCAAGGCACGGCATGGTGGGACAGGGTTTCAAGGTACCCTGTGCCAGGCAAGTCATTTTAAGAAATCCTCTGGATACATTCAGCTCACAGTTACTATTACAGGTTATTTATGTGTTAGAGTTTACCATCGTTGGTGGAGCTGTAGACAAAACCAACATATTCTATTTTTTGGTGCAGTTTGAACAGCTTATCTGATCACTCTGTAAAGATCAACTCCGAATACTCTGACTACTTTTATAGTGCTTAGGACATAATTTTTCCACTTTCAAGTTACACAATGTAACTAGCACTTGGTGTTATGTTATGGTATTTTCACTCCTTTTCCTGCACCCAACTGTTGTGCTTAGTGGCTGAGCACGTTCTCAGAAGCTTCACCCTCCCTCCTGGCGGTACCTTCAGGAGAACATCATCTGGGGACACATAGAAGGGGGCTATCAAGCTNTTGACTACTTTTATAGTGCTTAGGACATAATTTTTCCACTTGGTGTTATGTTATGGTATTTTCACTCCTTTTCCTGCACCCAACTGTTGTGCTTAGTGGCTGAGCACGTTCTCAGAAGCTTCACCCTCCCTCCTGGCGGTACCTTCAGGAGAACATCATCTGGGGACACATAGAAGGGGGCTATCAAGCTGCCTTCACTTCCATGAAACTCTCAATGGAGATTGGAGTATTTCCGTAAACATGATTAGCCGATGCTTGCCAAAACTGGAACATCCTAAAATGTATCAAAACCAGGACAGCTGAAGAGAAGAAAACCACAGACAGACCACAACGCCACTAATTCAATAGGAATCCTGGACTCAGGATGCCAACTCCATTCTATAGCATCAAGTAACATGTTAACAGAAACATATTGACCTACAGTTTCAACCTGTCAGCGAAGCAGAAAAGGATAGCAACTAAATCATACTTGGAACTTGAGTTAAGCATTATTGAGGTTTTATATTGAAGAGCTCTTGGTCTCATTTAATATTTAATACCATTCTGAGATCCAGTTCTGGATAGGGAAGGTCCTTCAAGAATTGGGGACAAGACATAACATTTCATCCAAGTGAGTTCTGTCTCTAAACATGGCAGACACTCTAAAAGTACTTTCCTTGAGGACCACTGGGTGATCACATCGCTCTAACAATGTGTAAAGCAACAGAACACAAAACTATGCTAAGAACGACGAGGATGTTTACCGCCATTTACCCAAGGTAGCTGGGCACCATGCTTGACTTGTGCCCATATGATCTCCATCACTGCCAGGAGGGAGGCACCAGGGCCCCCTTGACCTCCCCATTATAAATAAGCAGACAGACGTAACAAGGCTGAAGGTAGGAGACGTGGCAGCGGATGGCCCAGGCCCTACTCACATTGCTCTGCATCGCATGGGTGCAGGCCACAAGCAGTCTCCAGCACTGCACTACTGGATCCACCGGCACCCAGAACCCAGGGCTCTCCTGGCAACTCCTGAAAATGACACTCCACCCACTTCCCCAGATTTGTTACTTTCTATTTACTTTCACATTCTACTCACTGCTTTTTCTTCCTAAGAAAATACCAAACAAATTCATTTCTGAAATAAATGCATTAAACACACAACAGTACCATGACCCTTTTAGCAGCTCTTTGGGGTTCCTGGACCAGATTTCAACATATGTGTATGTAGACTTCCCCACACAACAACCAATTAGGCACCAGCTACCTGCCCTCCAATTCAACTCAATTTTGACACTATCTACCTGTAGAGAGAACATCAGGTGCCACAGTTTAAGGGCTCAGTCTTACAAGACTGTGCACCCTACTTCAAACACTAGTAGTCAATTCAGGTTATCATCTGTGCTCCTGATAAGCTTTTGATCACTCCTTGAGTTTGATTCACTTGACACAGCAGCTCACAGAACTCAAACATTTTACCTGATTACCAGTTTATTATAAAAGGACGTATATCAGCAACAGTCATATGGAAGTAATGCATAGGGCAAGGTAGGAGAGAGGATATGTTCCCTCCACCATCGCTCCAAACATGCCACTTTCCCTGAATCTCCCTGTGTTCACCAACCAGCAAGTTCTCTGGACTTCATCCTTTTGGGTTTTTATGGGGGCTTCATTAGAGGCATGACTGATTGAACACTCACCAATGGCTAAGAGATCACGGATGGAATTGAAAGTTCTAACTCTCCAGTCACACGGTTGGTAACCCACCCCCATCCTTAGGTGGGGATCAAATCACTTCATTAACATAACAAGAATATTCTATTCCTCTCCTCACTTAGGAAATGTCACATGTTTTAGGAGCTCTGTGCCAGAAAGAGGATGAAGCCCCAATATTTATCCTCTCTCACTATCACAGTGCGGTTTCATTAATCAACAATTACTTTGGGGTCTGCTCCTGTGGGCTGGACACAAAGCAGCCCACCTTCAAAGGCTCAAGAGCTAACTGATACCTGGAACAGAAACCCTACCTCCTAGGTCTTCCCAGGTAAGGACCAGATCTCCCCACCAAGAGCAGAAAGACTCCCGGCCTCCCACCCAGAACACTTGTGTTCCTTTCCGGGAGCTCCAAAAGCCAGAGCTGACAGCAGGTAGTTCTGCTCAGTTAAGACCCTTACTTTCCAGTTCTTTCCAAATAAGAAATCCAAAATGAGAAGCCAAGTCCAGCTGGTCAAGATGGAAGCCTGAAAGGGACACAGAAACCTTGGCTCCTTCTACAGCAGTTAGCAGCCCAGCTTGGAAAAAGGAATTTCAACTGCTAAACATAACCAGCTCTTGAAGGGTGAAATCCATTTTTTCTCAGACCCCAAGACCATCTATGAACCACACCAGAACTCCACTAGAAAACTGCCCTTTGAACCCTGGTCAAACTTTGCTGCGGGGAAGTATTTTGAAAGGCCTATCTAGAGGTTTTGTTAGCACTTAAGACCTCTCAGACCAAAAGGGTTGCACCAGGCTCTGTAACCACATGTCTAGACAAGGTCTCGGAGACCATAAAAAAAAGTGTCCTAAAAGCAAAGGAACGGGCCAGTCCAAAAAGCACTAGTCAGGAAATTGAGAGATTCAAGCCTTTGTTCCCCCACCTCCCAGGATGGGACCTTGAGATCATATCTGGATCTGGAGGTCTCAAGTCTCTTAGCCCCTCCCACAGCTCAGGAGGACTAGTGAGGGTCCGTGAGACCAAGGGCGGGGAGAAGACCCAACGGCCAAGGTGCCACTCTGTGAACGTGGTTCACATCACTTTAAAAATGGCCAAGGCTAACAATCTACAATTTAGTAGATTCTCAAACTATCTTTGTGGCATTTTACAACTTAAAATACTTGCAAAGACATGATCTAATTTTCAGAGTGGCAGTAAGTTGACCATTGAATCTAAAGTGGAATCTTTTTAAAAGGCTAAGAAATGACTCCAGTATCAAGCACCTAATGCTGGACGTTGTCCCACAAAGATCTCCCTGAATCCCTGTAAAATGGATCCGCTCTTGCCCACACCACCACAGCCCAGTTACTAGGATGCAGATAAATCACATCACCTCATAGTACGTGTAACAGAATGTTTTCTTTTTTCAATTATAGTAACAAGTTTGCAATCATGCTCACCTCTTTTATCTGCTCCTTTGCTGTCTGTCACTATCACTCTGGCACATGAACTGAGACTCCAGCACTTGTAACCAATTCCCAAACACCTTTATCTCCTTTGAATTAGATCTTGAACCAGCTGCATGTCTTGCTCAACTACTAATGCTTTCCATGTGTTTTTATTCCCAAATTAAAATACTTCCCCTTTGGTATTTCTAACGCAACAGGAATCAGTAAAACACGCCAAGAATCCCCACCCAAGAATCTATTATCTCCAAGTCCCTCAGCAAGACCTGAAACACACAGGTGCACACTCAATCCTCGAAGAGCCTCCACAGAGCAAGGTATCTACAAGCCATCCAACCTACCAGCTATCAAAATTTCTAGTAATCAGACAAATCACTTTCTTTCCCGACATGCTTTTTTTTTGTTCCATGACCAAAAATGAAGCAGTTTCTTCATGGGGAGGGCCACAGGTGCAGAGAGATCGCCACCAGAGCCTGCATTACATCCCCCAGCTCAGACCTGGAAGTAAAAAGCATCTGTGGCGACACTCTAGAAATTGTTCAAAAGCATGGCGGTTTCCTTACCAGGGCTTGTTTTTCTGGATAAAGCTAAAGGTTCTGCTGGATAGCAACTTTGCAATCTAGCTGCCAGTAGAGGGTTTAAACTTGTAACACTGGATACAGGTCTCCTCACCACGGACTCTAGTCTCCTGAGTCAGTTTCTCCCAAAATTTCATGTTCCTTGTTAAGGATATAAGCCATTATTAGGGCAGTGCAAAGTAAACATTGATAATGGTTCTAAGGCAACACTCAAATTTTATACAATAATCTAGGTATCTTCAGAAGCAAAAGGTAACAAAGAGGCCATGAATAGTTTAAAGAAAAGTCAAAGGGGGAGGGTAAGGACACAAATGTGACCTTAAAAGACCTTGTGTAACTGCTTCTCTTTCTTGTGGGTCAATCCCCACATTTGCTCAGATTTCCTTCCTCTTAATTCCCATAGCTGATCTGAATTTCCAGCTGTATCTGGAAGGTTCTCAGGCTAATTTGCTCATAGGTGGCCTCCTTTTCTTTATTTACCTCCTGTATTTATGTTTACCTGCATGTCTGTAAATGGTAGAGCCATTCTTTAAGTTCATTCTCTGCTTGTTCTTTTAGTTTTGGGCAACAAACCATTCCTGACTTCTCTATATACCATCCCCATCTGTATGTGGACACATGTGACAGAACTGAATAGCTATGAGCATTTAAACACCAGACCCTGGGGCAGTTTAACCACCTAATGGAACATTCCACATCCTTCCTCTACCGTTTCTCCCTTGGGGGAGAGGGGCACAGGCACATCTGTCAATCACTGTTTGGCCAGAAGGTACCTTAGAGGTAGCCACCCACAGAGAGGAGAGGTTGACAAGCTGATTTCTCCCAGCCCAGACCCAATGGCCTTCTAGACACATGGGCATCCTGTGGGGTCCACACCTGGGGGCTGAAGTAGACTAATAGAAACCAGATGCTGGGAGGTATTTATCTGATTAGCCCAGAGGGCCTGTTTTTACCTAGAGAACAGAACTCTGGGTAACAACAGATCACAGGCTTGATGAGGGTATAAAAGGGAGATTGTAAAAAATCTGGAAGTACTAGACGTCTCCTGTAGCAAAAGGAGACTCTGGATTTCAAACCTGAGTACACTCTGTGCCAAGGCAGTGGCTAGCCCTTCGGGGCTCCCAGAAAGAAGGCTGGGTGGGATGGGAGGGGTGCCTGGGTAGCTCAGTCAGTTAAGCATCTGACTCCTTGTTTTGCCTCAGGTCATGATCTCGCTGTTTCGTGAGTTCAAGCCCCACATCAGGCTCTGTGCTGACAGTGCGGAGACTGCATGGGATGCTCTCTCTCCCTCTCTCTCTCACTGCCTCTCCCCCACTTGCGCTTCTCTCTCTCTCAAAATAAGCTTTTAAAAAAGGTGGGTGGGATGAGAGATGAGCTCCAGGATTTCTGGACAATTAGTTGATCCCTACATGGAAGGACAGGAAATGCAACCCACGGTCCCTAACCCCCACAAGGGAAGAGTATGACCAGGAAACTAGGAGCCTGGCCACTGTGACATCCACAAACGGGGCAGGAGGGAACCTCTGCCGAGGCCACAGAAACAGGCTAAGAGCAGAAGCTGGCACCTGTGAGAACACGGCAGCAAGGCAGCAAGAAGCNCATATTTTACAGTTCACCCAGTCACCCAGCAGGCCATGGGGGCCTGCCACACCCAACATGGGGCCAGCAGCACCCGTGTGGACCCAGAGGGGCAGTGCACCCAGGCTAGAAGTGCTCCACATCCACTGCCCAGGCCTCTGGCGTTTCAGCACCCACCATGCTAAGGGGCTCCTCATCTTTGCTAATGTGCAAATACCACCCCAGTGTTAGGCCCAAAAAGGCCAAAAAGGAGTTTTGCTTTCTGCAGAAAGAAACCTCTGGTTTTCAGTGGAATTCCAGAGCCAAGAGGCAGGGAGGACCATGTTGGAATCCAATTAATGGTCCAAAATCCAGTATCCTGTAACAGCCTACCTGAGTCCCAGGTACAACATCACAAAAGCTAGAGGAAGGCCTCCGTGCAGGGCCAGAAGGGCTCAGCCACACAAAACCCCAGCTCAAACTTCACACAGAGGGAAAAGCCACTCAGAAGCGGCCAAGTGGTACTCTGCCCAGTCAGGAAGCTCGGCAAGGGGGGAGAGGACAGGAGCATGCTTACTCATAGGCCTAAGGGGGCAGAGCCTGAGAAAAGGATTAGAGAACAAAGGGGGGTGGGTGTGGTCAGGGGTCATGGTTACACTTCCCCTCCCCAACTTCTAACTACAGAAACCAGCTGTGGCTAAAGATTCAGGCACTAGACAGAATGTGGACCTCACCGGGAGCCCGAGTGGGCAGGCTACCACACAGGCTCTCCTGCCACCTCCATCACCACCAACCTCCATCACCACCAACCTCCATCACCACCAACCAGAGCTGGCACTGATCCAAGACCCTGAACCAGCAAGACTGCACACAGCCTCAGAATCCTGCTCGACGCCATGCCCCGGGGAGCAGCCTCCTCTCACACAGCTAACATCTGAGCTGAATCTCCTCAATCATGCCCACACTAGAAGGTTCTTCTTGAAATGCTGCCCACCCACTCCATTCATCATTAGCGCCTTTGCTGGAACAGTCCAGCACAAAGCACAGAGCTGGAGGACTCAGCTCCGGAGAGGAAAAGGCCTGGCCAATGGCACCTGGAGGCCTCATTCTGTTGTCCATGTTGCTGGAAATGGACTCCTTTCTCACCAGTGGATGAAGCAGCTTTCTCCTAATGTGCCTGTCACCTCTACAAATGTCCACTCTCAGGGACTTGACCTTTAATGAGCAAGGAGACTAACCTCATCGAGAGATTAGCCACTTCAGCTACCTCGCAGTCTCTGCCTTCCTCAGCTCCATTTTGACGGGCAGACCGCATCTGCCTAGGCTTTAGGGAAACTCCTCTAAAGGCTCTAAAACCCCTTTGCACCAGGTCGTTCTTCGCAACTACAGTGTAGTTGTATCAGCCAATGCATCCTTTTAATTCAATGCTGGATACTTCACAGTGTCCACCTTATGGGTCTCAGATCACCACTGGACAGCGTTTATTCATTCCCTTAATGAGAAGATAGGGCTTGGTCCAGAAAACTGAAGCAGTAGCTTTAAGCCCAACAAAATGCTTTAGAAGTATGCCAGTAGAAAACCCTCAGAAAGCACCTTTAGGATTTTAAGGGCTTCAAACCCTTTTTAAGTCCTCAATTCCATTTGTTACCCCTGCAATGATTCTGCTCCTTTTCTCTTTAAGGGGAGACTGAGTCAGCAGGGCCAGCTGGCCCTCTGAACATTTTTCTGGTGTCTGGAAATAACATCACTTCCAGGGACCAAATAATTTCTTTTCTCCAGCTAACCTCATAAAAATGCAGACTTTACATGCCTATCAGATGTTGTTGTTTTTTTTCCATCCGTATCTCAGTTCATGCCTACAACGGAACGGTCAGTTTAAGAGACTGAAGCTAGATTTGGAAGGCAAGTCATGCATCGTTTGCTACAATGTTACATCAAGTGGTCAAACCCAAAATGCACAAAGAAATCAAAATTACAGTGGAGAAGACAAAGGGGTACAAAGAGCTTAAAGGTCTCTCTCCACACTGAAATCCCATTCCAACTTCCTGCTTCAGCACCGTTTCACTATCAGAAAAGGCCTTCATCGGCTGCCAGCCATGACCTTGAAAGCAGCATCCGATGGCCTTCACTTTTGGGGAGGTTAGCTTGATTGCTGACCGCAAAGGCTCCACGCCACTCTTGTCACAATCGGGTACAGAATTCCAAAGTTAACACTGGAGAATTCCAAGGGCATGTCACCTCCAATTCATCAACATGCAGTTCTGGATTCTAAACATTCTTATACTTAATAAAAACAGGAATGAAGGAGGTTGTAGGGTGTAAAAAACACTTTGGAGAAATTGACTTGATAGCATTTTAAACCCCTGAGACAAAACTGATCCCGTTCCTTCCAGTCCAGTTGTGTGGTGGGAAAGGGGTCGTAGGGGAAATGGCATATGGTGCCAGGCCTAAGAGAACAGTCATTGTCCAGTGCCCGTAATTACTTAACCATTGCTTTCATGGCAAGGAAGGGAAACCATCTGGGAAGGAAACAAAGACTCCACAACTGTAATGAAAAAGGTTTTCTCCCCACTTGTCATGTTTTCTTTTCTCATTTCAACTGAAGATCATTCCAGGTTTGGTTTATTCATCCCAAAGAAATCTCATCTAATATTGCCATTTGGAAAGGGAAAGAATATGTCACAATGGGGGTTGGTACTTCATACACATCACACGTACATTCCATTTTCTATACCTAACCAAAGGATAACATTTAGTGCTATTATAACAAATCTATTCCAGATCTTGCCAATAATAGGAAATGAAACAAGAAAGGTTTTTTGATACAAAGAAAAAGCATTAATTCTTGGGTACCCATGTTGATTTATACAAACTCTTCCACCTGACGTAATTAGGGCTGAGGTAATGAGTGGTGAGAACTAATTAAAGCACAAAATCCTTTTAAGGTAATAAATACCTTAAAGCTTTATTTAACTTGCAGCTACAAATTGCAGTCAATTTGTGGAAATTGACCATCCTGGTTTGCCTGTTAGGAGATATCAGACATACGGCATGGTAAGGGCACACACCTTCACACCTAGTTCCGAGCTATGACCTTTCTCTGACTCAGGGTCTACTAATTAGAATTCTCCGTGGACCAAATCCAGTAATGTGGTCTGGGATTTCCTATGTCCATTTCTGTGAAATCAAGCAAGAACAGAGATACTTGTGAAGACTAGAGCCCTTCTGGATTTTTTGCAATATTCCCAATTCTTAACAGTTGTCACAAACCACCTATGTTGATGAACACTTTTATAGTAACTCGTTTTCAATCTTGTCCAAAATAGTCAATGAATTTTTGAAGCAGTGACTTTTTATACTCCTGTTTAATCCATGTATAAGATATTCACATACCATTTCATCCCATTACTTAATTCCAATAGCAAGAGCACAGCTGGCCCAGGGAGGTTTGGGAACAAACACAGCAGTGCCGTCAGCACCCAGATCAAGCACTCCTGCAGGAAGACGTGCAAATCTTGAGAGAGCGCTGGACCAGCTGCTGGTGCTGGGTGTGCTACGAGAACTTGTTTGTTTTACATCATACATGTATTACATGAAACTGTAGAATACCTAAGTTAACTCAAGTCCATAACACAGCTGTTTAAAAAATATGAAATATTCGTGTGCAAAGAATTGCATTTACTTCACAGAAATTAGTTCATTAGGATTCATATCGAGCTTATTCTAGTGTTCATCTGCTTCCGCCTGCCTTAGTGTCATGGAAAATACCAATGCATACTCCCGTCCCCAATCTCTACTGGTTACCAGCTACACTTCAAGCAGTATGTAACTTCAATGATATTCAGCCCCTTACTTACTGGAATTTGTTCTAGATCTGGATTTGGGGGAAGGGGGTTATCCCAAGTCCTAGGTCACAGACCTTTTCATCAGATAGACATGACTTACATATATGAAATAACTGGAAAAAGTGTCAAGAAGGTAGTAAAAAAGCAGATGATTAAATATATGTTGCCTATTTTTGTACTACAGAGTTCATGGTCACTCAGTGCTACAGGCGGTTGACAAACATTCACTGCTGAGGCTCCTACGGACCTCACAGTACTTCCAACCAGATTAGGAACCCTCCCACTCCTGAGGTTTAGGACTGCTATACAATTACTCGCTGGCCACAGCCAGACAAAGGTGGTCACTGGAGACTCTTACGTCCTTGCACACCTAATACCAGCTGACCTTAAATTACATGGTTGCCCTCTACATTCAGACCCTCCCTCCCTCCCTCCATCCCTGGTTCTCCAACAAAGAAATACGGAGGAAGACAAGGGACCGGAAACCATCCTTTCCACTTCATTCAGTTACCACACTCCAGGTATAGACTGGACCTCTAGGAAAGGACTTCTGCTTTCATAATTAAAGTCTTGAATTAGGATCACCTGTAATAAGAACTGAACTTTTCAGATTTGGAAAACTTGTATGTATAAAATGATTTTTAGTTTTCTTTCTTTTTAAGTTACTAGAGCCTTGCTTCAACTTGGCCCAATGCCAGGAGGAAATCAGGCCACAGTTTTAGATATCCTTTACATAAAAATTGTTCACTTTACATAAGTAACTGCTTTCATTGCCATTCAACCCACATGTATAGATGGCAAAAACAACAGGTACAAGAAAATGGCTGCAGGAATGGGCCCTGTGGGGTCCCAGTGTGATCACTCACAAACCATTCTGAACCACGAATACATCCACTTGACACCATATTGCTTTGGATCTACAGGATGCCCCATCCTACACTGATGCGAGATATCCCTTTCTGTCACCTGACCGCAGCCTGGAGCCTCAGCCCCCGCTTCTCCACAGTGAGCTTCGTGGAGCCACCAGAAGGCAGGTGAAGATCACTTCAACCGGCTGGAGGTTCACACGGACACAGCCCCATCAAGAATCTCATCAACAATCTGTCTTACCTCCAGCTCTACTCACTCACCAAAAAGCGAAGGCCGTCGCAATGAAACAGGTCTTCAAAAACTATTGCCAAAAATGGCTTCACTAAACTAACCATCTGGGATAAAGACTAATCCCAATGGATAGCATGATCCTAAGTATTTTATTGCTTAATGACATTTCTCATCACACGTATCACTCACCAATGCAGGCATGGACCCTCACGGACAGCTGTGTCCTCAGGACGATGCTGTGTTTTTTGCCCCGCCTAATGGAGACAGGAAACAAAATATACATGGGTATCAGAGCAGTCACCGAGATGACACCTAGCTATATGCTATCAATCAACTTTAAAGTTCTGGCACACCCACCTCAAAGAGATTCTAGATAAGCAGGGACCTGTACAGAACAAGAATTTATCCTGAAAAAAACAGGAGGTCACAGGGCTTCACAGAAAATAAAACAATCAAGTTTGATTCTGTTGGATGGGCACACAGCTTTTATTGGCTAACCTGGTCAACTTGTCTCTGCCACAGAGTTTGCACGTACCCATGCTGGGAAAATTCTAAGATCTGCAGCCACCAAGTGAAATCCCTGGAATAGAACACCACAAATCTGCTCAATCATGCCTCTGACCATGTTTACATTTTTGGATCTAGACGGAAGGCATATACATCACCAAGAGCTGGTTTGCTATCCATCAGGTCAATACTATTACAGCTTTTACTCTTCATTCACAGGAAGGTGGGAGTCTACCCAACAGCTTACAGGCTATTTATTCTCAGGAATGCCAATTTATACCATGCTTTGTCTCACCTTTGCCTCCTTCTCACTTCAGGGAAGCAAACAGGATGGCCCTTTGCCCTAACTCTGCTCCTAGAGGGGCTCGTCCCACCCTGAGCCGAGAAGGATGGCAGTTAAGAGAAGCAGATAAATGGGAGAAAAGAGCAGAGCTGTCTGCCTAAGGGTAACAAAGGCTTTGGGATTTGGAAAAAGTGGGGAGCCGATGGACAAAGTGGAGCCAGCCAGCCAGCACAGTGGCAGATAACCTGCTGGGTCACTCGGTGGCTGAAACCCCTGCCATCCCTCTCCTGGCAGCTCCTTTCTCCCCATCAGGGCTTCCCTACAATAGAGCCTGCCAGTGCTTTCCTGCTTCCTGGGTTTGTGGCTATGCTGGAGGGAGGGGAACAAAATCTGACCAGGGCACAGGTTAATATCATGGTTATAAATTCACAGTAATCACCCAGTGTATTTTATTCTTGAGACCAGGTAAGAGGATAAAGAAGTATGGTTTTTAAAGTGGTTTCTTTCCCATGAGAAAGGAAAACCCCTTGCACAGTCCTGTAAGAGCAGGCAGTGGCCTCCAGCCCAGCAGCTGCTCATAAGCACAAGATGGGCATTTAGGGTCCCTTCAGATCCCGCCAAGCCCCTCCTTTCTACTTTGTGTTCCTCTGATGCTTTTACATTTGCCATGCGCAAGGCACTGGTCTCGAGCAGCTTGTAGCAAATATACAACACTTGACTCTTCACAAGGTTGGATTCCTATTAACCCAGACTTCAAAACTTTCTACATGCGCACACATGCACACACACAGACAGACAGACACAGACACACACACACACAGCTTTTCCTACTGACAATCCAGATGTTGATGCTCCTTCAGTTCTTGTGAGCATACTAGAAAGTTCCAAGTGCATGGAACAGAATGAATGAGAAGACTTCAGTGTGTTGTGGAAAAAGGCAACAGGAAAGGTGTTCTGGGATGGTGGGGGCGGGCGAGTAGGGGTGCAGTCACCAGGTGTGTAGCCTCACCCAGAGATGAGCAGAAGCCACGCTTTGAACAGGGGCCCGGAGAACCAAGGAGTGAAGGCCAGACCCTAATTATGAGTAACAGCCAACCCTACAACCATAGATCTGGAAGATTTTCTGTACTCATGTTATCAGCAGTTATGAGTCAATAAATAAAGCATGTAGACAAAGTACATGCTTTAGATGTCCAGATGTGGGGGGAAAGTATGGAATGGCCAGGGAAAATATTTCAGAAAACCTCAAGTTCTTGAAGAGTTCAGAAGGGCCAACTGATAGCCCCACTTTTATCTTCAAACAACTACAAAAATCCGATGCTGATGAAGTGCTTGTTTTCCCACTGAATTCTCTAGTCCCACAGAAGGCGTGTGACATGGTTGTCTGGGATTCCAGGCACTTGTGTGCAAACCAGGATGGTCTTCCTGAGGAAACTGAGGCAGGCGCACCACCCTGGAGAGGCCCTCTCTCTGTGTATGTACACTGAGAAAGCAAGCCATCAGCTTGGTTTGTGCTAAACCCTAAGGGAATTTAAAAGGCCACAGAAAAGGAGCGTCTGGGTGGCTCAATTGGTTAAGTGTCTGACTCTTGGTCGCCACTCAGATAACGACCTCACCACTCAGGTCATGACCCTGTGGTTCAGGAGTTCATGCCCCACATTTGTCAGTGCAGGGCCCACTTGGGGTTCTTGTTCTCCCCCTCTCTGTGCCCTCCCCCTAAATAATCTTTAAAAAAAAAGGCCACAGAAAAAAGGCCTATTTTGTAGTTTTAGCACTTATAATTCCTCTGTGTCGACATTCTATCTTCTTCCCTGCCCGCCCCTGTACACAAAATTCTTAGTGGAAGAAACCTGTGTAGAATTGGGGGCCACGAGGTGTGGAAGCCACCTGAGAGAAATGAGGCCCCAAATCCCAGGAGCTCCTAGCAAAGAGGACTAGCCTAGGCAGAGGGAAGTGGTGGTCACTGCAGCCTGGTACACAGAAGGGGTCCTTCACCTCCCACCTCACCCCCGTTTCTCCCGCCTTTGACGTGGGTGCCATGGCTATGCCCATTCTGCAGATGAGGAAAGTAAAACTTGGAGAAAGGAGATCAACTCCATCAAGCCTCATCGCTGGTGGAACAGACCCAGGCTGAAAGCAGGGCTCCAGCGTCACCTGCACCATCTTGCCCTTTGCTGCAGGATCGCCCCACTACATCACCTTCTCTAGGGCTTCCGGACAGTGAGGAGTCCAGGTGTTCTTAGAGCCTGGTTTAACCTCAATGCTGAGAGCCTAACAAAAAGCACACACAGTAAAAAATTATGATGCAGGGCACCTGCGTGGCTCAGTCAGTGAAGCATCTGACTCTGACTCGGCTCAGATCATGATTTCACAGTTTGAGACACCGAGCCCCATGTCAGGCTCTGCACGGACAGCATGGGGCCTACTTGGAATTCTCTCTCAAAATAACCATTTAAAAAATAATGGGGGCAGAGAAGATGTTGTAAAAAATTGGGGTGCCTGGGTGGCTTAGTCGGTTAAGCGTCTGACTTTCGCTTAGGTCATGATCTCGCGGTTCGTGGGTTCTAGCCCCGCGTCGGGCTCTGTGCTGACTGCCAGCTCAGAGCCTGGAGCCTGTTTCAGTCTGTGACTCCCTCTCACTCTGACCCTCCCCTGCTCACGCTGTCTCTCTCTCTCCTAGAAATAAAAATATTTTTTAAAAAAATTATGATGCAAGTGAAGAAAATATTGGCTAACCAAATCAGGTTTATTCTAAGAATTCAAGCATTAGAGGAAGTTTCAGATTTTATTTAAATAGGTCTCAAAGGTCAATGCATGGAGAGCATCCATCGTAAGGGCCTTTTACTTCTGATTGCTTTCCTCCCGCCACAGCTTCATTTTCTAACTGCTCGATGATGACATACTGGAGGAAGGTAGATCTTTGTTTCTTTAATATACGGCTCTCTCACTGCTAGTACTGATTCTCAAAATCTAGGATTTTTAGAATGTGGCTAATTTTTTGCTTCTTTTAGGGAAATAATCACTTTTAGGGAAATTAGATTATTCATCTAATTAACAATTATTTTATCCCCACTTTTCCAGTAAAAATGTACTTGTCTGTTTCACTGTTCAGACTTTGAGGAAGTTAAATCACAGGTGTACTTTTCCTCTGTTCCCAACTGGATACTAGGTCAGTTTGGGTTCAAAAAATAATGCTAAGTTGTTAACATTTATGAAATGTTTATTATGTGCCAGGCATGGAACTACCCACTTTTTGATTCGGTTTCATTTTTAAAGATAAGCTTTAGGTTCAGAACTCCCTTCCTCCAAGAGATCATACCAGCCTCTCTGGTCCTTAATGCTTCTCGCCTGGTTCCCAGCCCTCTTTATATGCAGATTTAGTCTTCACAAAATTACTATGAAGTAGGTTACATTGCTGTTTTTAAAGGGAAGAACTTGAGGCCCAGAAAGATTAAGCAACCGTGAAGTCACACAGCTAGAAAGTGATAGAGCTCGAACTCTTCCCGGCAAGTCTGACCCCAAAGCCTGAGCTACCACCTCCCTACATCTGCCTCCCAGATGGCTACTCCTCCATTCCCTCATTCCACCCACGTTCAGAGGGGTCTACTGTGTGCTGGAGAGTACAGGATATGCCAGGGTACAAAGTACATCCCGCCTCAGGACAGAAGCACAGAACTCCTCTCACTCCAAAGGAGTGAACGCTATGTGCACAAGGAATGGACACACACCCCTGCTAGCCTTTGCTTTCCCCCAGGCGGCTGGGATGCAGAGGAGCAGGTAAAAGCTGAAGCGATCACTCTGGATACAGAGATGGAATCCGCATTTTGAGGATGCGGCAGCTGTTCCACCAGTCCTAAGGACGACAGTCTGCATTTGAACTCCTAAACAAGAAGCTGATCTTACTTTTTATTTATATTTTTGTTGCTGTTGAGAGAAAAAGAGTAGGAACCCAGGAGAGGGGCCGGGGGGGGAGACAGAGAGAGAAAGAAACTTAAGCAGTCCCCACACTCCACATGGAGACCCAGGCAGGGCTTAATCCCATGATCCTGGGATCATGACCTGAGCCAAAACCAAGTCGGATGCTCAACCCACTGAGCCACCACCCAAGTGCCCCCAAACTTCTTGAAACCTTCCTGTTTTGGTTCAAGATTTACCCTAACCACTACATGCTCTCTTGCCTCAATGATACTAGAAGTAGCCACATTTAAAGAGTGATCAAACAGGAAAGATGGAAGCCACCCCCTAAGGATGGCAAAGTGGAAAGGTAAAATAATCCTGAGCTCCTAAGAGCATCTTGTCATCAACAGATCATCCTTCAAATGTCCCTAATTATCCTCTTTTTAATTGGACTTCATTTTTAAAGTTATAGGGTTACAACTCCCTTCTTCCAAGGGATCACCCCAGCCTCCCTGGTCCTTGATGCTTCTCACCTGGGTCCCAGGCCAATGTGTCTCACCTGGGCACTGCACACCTCGAATATGGCTCGACATAACCTAATTAGCATAAGCCTTCTCCCTCTGCCCGAGTTGCTCCCACCCCAGAACCTTGCTACTTTTCTAAAGTCACAGTTAACCAGCTAGTAATGTCATGTGTTTATTTTACTCATGTTTTGCTGTAGTCAGTCAACTAGTACCACAGCTCTAGACTCACAACACCCTCCCTTCCTAACACAGAACCCAAACTACCCCCAATCCCACCTTCCTCAGCAACCAGGCTCAGGCACGCTAGGTCACAGTGGCCACCCTCCCTTGTACTTGACTTTTAGAAGGATTCCCTCTTTGCAATCCATGATTCTTTTGACTCCCACCCACACTTTAAAGCCCAGCGCCCACCTGAGCTCACCCACTCCCACCTGATGTCATCTTTGTCCTGGGATGCAATTTGGCATTTGAAGCTACTTAGAGCGTTTCCACTCCCACAGTCCACTCAACACCGGAGTTCATTCTCTCTTGTCAGATTTCCTACAGAACAGTCTCTTTCATGCAGCCCTAGAGAGCCTTAAAAGGGAACACTGCCTGGGCCAACCACCCAAGTTCTTATTTCATTGGTCTGAAGCTGGGCAGGAAGGGAAACTATTAAAGTTCCTCATGTGGTGGCCATACTCTCCGATGGAGACGGAGAGCCTATGCTGTAAGCTTCTGACCAAACATCAGACCACCTGAGGAGCTCTTGAAGAGGCCAGAATCCCAGGCCCCACGCTAAACCTGAAGTAGGCACCTAGAAGCCAGCATTTTTTTCTTTTTTAGTATTTTTAAGTTTATTTATCTTGAGAGAAAGAGAAAGGGGGGGCAGAGAAAGGAAGAATCCCAAGCAGGCCCTATACCATCAACACAGAGCCCAACGCAGGGCTCAAACTCAAAAACCAGGAGATGGTTACCTGAGCCCAAATCAAGAGTCACACACTTAACCAACTGAGCCACCCAGCTGCCTAGAAGCCAGCATTTCTAAGCAGATTTCCTCTAGGTTACTGAGAGGTGGCCTAGCACTGGCCTAGGGCTGCTGTGCAAGGTTTTAGATGGGGAGAAGTTTCACAGCCTTTCAATAGATTCTCAAAGAGTTCTTTACATCCCAAAATGTCAAGTTTGAAGAAAGAGGTGGTCTTCCCATCCTACTGTCTGATAGGAAAACAACCTTAACCAGTCCCATGTTTACCTGTGTCTCCTCTGTTTCTAGGTCTAGTAGAGATATCATCTAAGATACATATTGAACCTAAATCTAAAACCTCTTAAACCTGAAAAACCTACCCACATACAAAACTCCTCCCAAGTTGAAAGAGACTTTGGTTATGGCACGGATAGGAAGCGATGAGCAGTTTTCCCCCCTTTTCCTCTTAAGCGATTACCTTCAGCTGAGAGTGCAGGCCTGTGGCCTCAGGCTCCTTTGGCAAATCAGTGAAGGTTATGGTCTCTGGTCTTCTCCGTGTGTGCAAGGCTCAAACTGCAGACCACCGAGCCACGGTGCCCCTGGTCACCGTGAGGGAGACAACCAGCCCTTTCCAACCAAAGGTGCCATCCCGGCGAGTTCCATGCTCAGCTCCTCACGGCTGCTTTCCCCACCCAAAACTCTGCACATGCACAAACTCTGCAGAAACCTCAGGGGTTCGTGGACCCCACACGCAGTTCCTTGGGGCTACAGGCTGAGAATCAGGCACCTAAGAGTCAAATGAAAGCTCGCCCCAACTCCCTGGGGTCCGGAAGCACATGGACTGCAAAGCTGACAGCAGAGGGGCACCACGGCCCCAGCAGAGGGGCTCCTGCACCTGCATTCGAGGGCACGTAGAACCTTCCCAAGTGCATAGCCTGCTCAGCGGTGGGCGGCGGGGGGGGGGGCTCATGCTCCATAGCCCAACTTCCGGCAGTATTTTCAGGAATGGTCTCCCAGGCAGCCCTGGAGGGCTTTAAAAGCACCTCTGCCTGGGCCCACCCCCAAGTTCTGACTTCATTGGTCTGAAGCTGGGCAGGGAAGGAAATTGTTAAAGTTCCTCAGGTGGTGGCCATACTCTCTGAGGACTGAGCACCTGTGCTACAGGTTCCTGGCGGAACATCAGACCACCTGAGGAGCTCCTGAAGAGGCCAGAATCCCGGCCCCACGCCAAACCTCCTGAAGCAGGCACCTAGAAGCCCCCATTTCTAGGCAGCTTTGGCCAGGAGTATTTGGCTCTAAGCACCTGCGAATGCTCACCCCTTTCCAGCCCTGCCTGGCCTGACACCCTTGTGTCTCAGCCACAAGCCTCACACTGCTACTCTCTTTCTCTACCCCACCACCACCCCACATGGTTGCCCTTGACTTCCCCACCAACACTCAGCCCTGTGAGGGCAGGCCTGCGGCCCAGGGGTAGTTAGCAGCCCCCTGGCAGATGAGGAACCTGGGAAACTATCAAAGCTGACCCTCGGGCGCAGGCCTGAACGCAGCCAAAAGTGAGTACCCTGAGTGACTGAGACAAAGCTAGGAGCACTCAGGGACGCACACCCCATGTGCAGCAGCCACAACGGTCCTCAGAGCACCCTGCAGCACTATGATTCCCCAACGGTCCCCTTGATCTCACAAAGCCACTACCCACCTCGGGGCCCACCTCAAGTCCCACCTTCTCCGTGACAGACCCCTGTGCCCCTCAGCTGGCACTGGTTTTCTTTCAGAGGCACCGGGGGTGGAAATAAGCAAAAACAAAGCAGGGGCTCTCTGTCAGCCTCTGCCCTGTGGGCAAGGATCTAGCCCTGGTACCCTTAACTCAAAGAAATGAGATTTCAGAGTGGTTAACCTGCATGGACCCCTCCAGGCCTACAATCCAGATTCCCATTTCAGTGTATCTCCTCCTCAAATTCTGACTGTCATTATAGTAAAGGATACCACTTTTGAGCTTGTGTTCTATGCTGAGAACTAGCTTAATGTTTCAGCTACTGCACATCATCATAGCTTTCCCTGCAACAACCCAACAAGGATGTTTTGGGGTTATCCCCAGTTACTAGGAAACTGAGGTTCAGAGAGGTGATGTAGCATTCCCATGGTGACACAGCCATGAGATGGCAGGGCCCATGTCCTAAACCACTACACCATTCTGTTCCCCGCTGTGCTCTCCTCTGGTCCCAGAGACCTCGTTGGGGTCCCTGCTGACACGGGGAGGGAAATGGACTTGGGTAATAATGTCCTCATTTTATAAATAAATTTTATAAACTCCCATTAGAGATAACGTGGCTTGTGCAAGGTCACACAATGGCAGCGTCAGGAATAATAACCCAGGGGGCTCAGGGCTTCTGTTTCCCCTACACCATGCTGTGGTTGCCGATTTCCCTGGCCTTGGAAGGCAATAAAAAGACCTGGCTCCATTTTGGTAGCATAATAATTACTTCATCCTTCTACCTTCAAAGGTCTTTCTCTTCTTCTCCGATTAGCAATAGCTTACATGATAATTCTAAACAAGGAATGAGTTAATTTTTAGTTCTGGCATAAAAGAGCAAAAATAAATTTTTTTAGTAATGGACAAAAACAAAGCAACTCTTCCAGCAAGGAAAATTCTCTCAGAACACATTGTACANCGACTGCCACACATCTTCATTGTATGGTCACAACACTAGCAGATTTTTACTATAATTCACACAAATCAAGAGAAAGAATGGTTTCATTTGCCCTTTCCATACCTCAAAAAGGCAATTCTTAACTAGAAGGAAATTATGTTTTCACTGTCATTTGTGGGAGAAACGGCCTTTGCCAAATGCCACACCTCCTAGGAGAGGACTTAGTAGGGACACTCAGTGCAAATGACAGTGCAGATGGACCAGACACGGCCCGTCTGCGCAGGAAGGCTCAGCCTGCAGGCTGCTCCCAGCTAGCTCCCAGCAATTTGCCATATGCCGCCAGGGCCCGGTGGTGGTCAATGCCTCAGAGTTCACAGCGTGACCTGGCAAGGCCAGGACGGCATTACCCTGCAACCTAGGCCAGGTGGCCCCACACCAGTGTCAGTAAAGGTGGCCTCTTCGTACTCTTCCAGACAAAAAGGAATGTCATCCTGAGTACATTCCAAAGGACAAGGGGCAAGTCACCACAGACCCAGACTTTTTAAAAGACATCAAGTCCCATCTTGGGTGAGTTTGGGGCCCACCTGTCAAAAGCACAACTAGCCAACATGATCTGGCTACTTTCTCCTGTTCAGTTTCCCTCGTATGAGTCCTACCTTCTTGTCTTGCTATAATGCATCTTAGGTTTAGGGTGCAGAAGTGGAGTCAAGGCTGCTCCTATGAGATGGTCCCACAGTCAGGTGATGATTCGCAAAGCAATGGAGTGAAAAGTAAAGCCCCGGGATCCCCTCTGGGGAGCATGCAGCAGGGTTCCTGGCTCTCGAGGAATGGCTGTGCCTGGATGCTGATGCTGACAGGGCCAGATGATGGCAGCAGATGTGTCTTCTCCGGAGCCTCTGTGCAGTGCACTTAAGTGCTCTTTGACTAAACCTTGTTTTAGCCTGGGACCCATGATGTCCTTGCATGAACCAACCTATGTCACCCAAAGTGCCAATGTACATCCTGAGTAAACCTGAAATGCCTTTGCCCAGAAGCTCCGGGATGGTTGGGGGAGTACAGACTTGCACAGGCTCCACCCTCTACTGGCTCTGTCTCCTTGGACATGTAATTTAACTCCTGACCCTCAATTGTTTCAAATGAAAAACAGAAATAATCAGATCCAGTTACATGACCATTATGAGGATGAACTATTAAATATACAGGCCATGAATAGGGTGGTCGGTATAGCAGCTGGCATAGCAGGCATTCTGTAAAAGTTATTTGCTTCCCCATTCTTAACTCTTGATACTGCTGTCTAACGTAGTGATGCTTTTCCCCCCAAGCTCCCAACTCCAAATCATTCAAATTTTGATAAAGAAAAAAAATCAAACAGGGCACAGTCTTCAACTATAACACCAGTAGAGATATTTTTCAGGTTGACAGTAATCTACTCATAACACTCCTGGAGTGAGGTCATTCAACTACACTGTCATCCAGCCTGAATTCTGACATCTTATATAAAGGGATGTCAGTCAAATATTCAGTAAAAACTATAGCAATGGAATTTTCTCAAGCCTATCAATCTAATAATGTTATTTTTTAAATGATGATGAATAGAACCTGGTGTGACATAATAATGATACCCCTCCTGTGTGTATAGCCTATCGTAGTTTCCAGATGATGGCAGCAGATGTGTGTCTGTTCCCACACATGGCTGGGTCCTCAGAAAACCTTGCTGGTTCCTACCAAGGACCCTAGCCTTAGGGCTCATGGTCATGTTTTTCAGGACTTCATTGTGGGATCCTGCCATTTACCTGGCCACCAAGGTTCAGTAAATACCTATAATGTGTTGAGAAGATACTAGATGACAGATATTCAGATAGGTCCAGTTCTCACCTAGTAGAGCTTTAGCAGCAGACAACTGAGGGACAATTAAAGAAGAAAGGACTATAAATTGTGGCAGGTGTTAAAGTAGGGAAAGCTAGGGTCAGGTAAAAAAACTAAGTCTCCCACTTTCCCTTATTTACTGAGCCATTCGTGAAGAA
Organism: Crocuta crocuta; assembly: GCF_008692635.1. NCBI lineage: Eukaryota > Metazoa > Chordata > Mammalia > Carnivora > Hyaenidae > Crocuta > Crocuta crocuta. The sequence goes on from NW_027528357.1 coordinate 3,374,678, forward strand.
TCAGCATTCTCAGATAATATTCATCTGGCTGTAATCTGTTTTTAACTTGGGCAAGGTAGCTTCAAAGCATCTTTTGCAGAGGACTTCCAAAACCAGATTAATACAGCTAAGCATTATTTGGAAGCAACAAGAAATCTCTGAAGGTTTCTAAGGAGGAAGGTGATGAAATCAGAGATATACTTGGTTCAGAGTGGATGAGAACAGAAAGGAAGGCAAGGGGCCCTAATCAAAAGGCTATTTCATTAACCAATAAATATAGGAATAGCCGACTGTATGTTTATATTTCTACAGTGATTTTACTTTCTGTACACATCTCTGATTTTTTTATGTGTATTGGTTTATTCAGATTTACAGCAATCAGAAGTATAAAGCATTCCAAATGTAAGCTAAAAGTAACTTGATGTTAATTAACATAATTACTAATTATTTTCCCCACTGTGATGAGTTCAAAAGATGATGTAGTACAAAATAATCTACTAGAGCATCTGCTAAGGAAACTAAATATCCAGGAAGATATTAAAAAACAATGCTTAAAATACTTGTCAAACTCAGCGTGAGCAGGGGAGGGTCAGAGAGAGAGGGAGATAGAGACTCTGAAATAGGCTCCAGGCTCTGAGCCGGCAGTCAGCACAGAGCCCGACGCGGGGCTCGAACCCACGAACCGCGAGATCATGACCTAAGTGAAAGTCGGACGCTTAACCGACTAAGCCACCCAGGCGCCCCTTAATAGCTCTACTTTGAATCAAGCATGATTTCATGAAGCATAACTCATGTCATTTAAAAGATAATATAGAAATAACATTAATACAATTAAGAAAAATGGAAATATTGAAAATATTATTTATGTATATCTCTGGAAGATATTACTAGTTTTACTTAGTTTTAGTTATTCCAATAACTAAAGATACCCTAGAAGATATTTTGAAACCAATCTGTTGTCCTTCATCTGAGAATGTCATTATTTCAGTTTTATTTCTAAAGGATATTATTACTGAATACAGAATTATAAGTTTATATTCTTGTAATATCTTATTTTCATCTGTCTTATGCTTTCATTACTAGAGAACGCTTATATTAGAATATATTCAGATTATCTGTGTATATCGTTTCCCCATATAAGAACATCAATTCCATTAAAAGAAGATTATAATTGAAAAAAAAAATACTTGTCAAACTACTAAAATCTAGAAAATATTAATTTAATTATATTTGGTTTTTTAAAAAAAATAACTTATGGGCACGTGGTAACTCTATCGGTTGAGTGTCCAGCCCTTGATTTCAGGTAAGGTCATGATTTCACAGTTTCGTGGGTTCGATCCCACTTTGGGCTCTGCACTGATAGCATAGAGCCTGCTTGAGATTCTCTCTCTATTCTGTCCTGCCCCTCCCCTGCTCATACTCTCCCTTTCTCTCAAAATAAACAAACTTTTAAAAAACTTTGAAGATCCTTAACTAAACTATACCAGAAATTTTCCTGCCCCTGAGTAGCCTTGTCAAGAAAAATATCTCAAATACAAAAGAGTTTGCTATTACTGGTCAGTCACTTGCATCTCCCTTCTTTTGAGTGACTCTGAGAGAAGAGAAGGTCAAAGCTATAGTGGCTTCCCCTGAATACTTTAAGGCCTTAATGTACCCCCATATCTTGGAAGGTGGGGACTAGTCAGCAGGGACAACCATCGCTCTTACCCAGCATCATCCTGGAAGCCTTCCAGCTCATCCCGTTGCTCTGCTAGGGTGGATTCCAAGTCCAGGTAGGCACCATTGTGGGAGAGCTGTAGCGTACAGTCGTCGAGCTGCAAAAGAAAGAGCCTTTAAGCCCAGCCTCCTCTTGGGATGGGATCTTTGTAAGAAGAAATCTCTTCACATTGCCCTCATGTATTTTTTTAAATCAAGCATTAAACATTCAAAAGAATGAAACTAGATCACTTTCTTACACCATACACAAAAATAAACCCAAAATGGATGAAGGACCTGAATGTGAGACAGGAAACCATCAAAACTCTAGAGGAGAAAGCAGAAAACAGCCTCCTTGACCTCAACTGCAGCGATTTCTTACTGGGCACATCTCCAAAGGCAAGGGAATCAAGAGCAAAAATGAAAACACCACCTCATCAAGATAAAAACCTTCTACACGGCAAAGGAAATAATCAACAAAAGTAACAGGCAACCGACAGGATGGGAAAAGATAGCTGCAAATGACATATCAGATAAAAGGCTAGAATCCAAAATCTATAAGGNGAGCCTAAATGTCCATCAACTGACAAATGGATTGAGAAGATGTGGTTCATCTATACCATGGAATACTGAATGGCAATGAGAAAGAATGAAGTCTGGCCATGTGTAGCAACATGAATGGAACTGGAGGGTGTTATGCTAAGTGAAATATGTCAGGCAGAGAAGGACAGATACCATACGTTTTCACTCATATGTGGAACAGGAAAAACTTAACAGAGGACCATGGGGGAGGGGAAGGGGAAAAACAGTTAAGGAGGGGGAGGGAGGCAAACCATGAAAGACTCTTGAATGCTGAGAACAAACTGAGGGCTGATGGGGGTGGGGGAGAGGAGAAAATGGGTGATGGGCATGGAGGAGGGAATTTGTTGGGATGCGCACTGGGTGTGATATGGAAACCAACTTGACAATAAACTATAAAAGAAAAAACTCTTTTTAATTAAAAAATGAAATCAAGCATTATTCTGAAATTCAGATCACAACTGAGAGAGGTTATGTGTTAGTACAAATAAACTGGGAGCAAACTACATTGTGAGTAGACAGACATGACGCCTGTTAAGGGAACAGCACTGACAATGTCCGGTAGATGTGCACAGGGGAGGAGAAGAAGCCCTTTGGCACCAGTGTCAGTTTTCACTCTGAGGGCCTCAGGAATAAGCCATGGAGGATGTGCCGTGTAGAAACCAAAATCATGGTGCTGATGCGACCATAGGTAAAGAGTCACAGAACATGCCATTTTCTTTGATTCAGTGAGCCACCTATTCATTCAGATTCTGTGGTCATACCTGGCACATTACAATTAGTAGTTGCTCAATAAGCATTTTTACAGTTGAACTAAAAGAGCCATTCTCCATCTGAATGACAGCAGATCCAAATTACAACATACCAAAGACATTAGGTCTCTTTGTTATGAGCCTGATTTTTTAAATTTATTTCACACTTATATGTTGGTAATTACATTCCATGCATAACTCTAAGTACTTTACATATGCTACATCATTGGATCTTCAAAAAACCCTATTCATTTACAGTGTTATCCCGCTTTTACGATGAGGAAACTAAGGCACAGAGAGAGACTAAGTTACTTGCCCAGGGTCACAACAGGTAAATGGTAGAGCTAGGATTTAGATGCTGGTACTTTGCTTCAAGATCATGCTCTCAATCACTATGCCACTCTGCATCCTTCTATGGCCGCAAACCTATAGAGGGCTTGAAAATATCATGTTTGTGGGGCACCTGGGTGGCTCAGTCACTGAAGCATCCAACTCTTGATTTCAGTTCAGGTCATGATCTCACAGTTCGTGAGTTCAAGCCTCACATTGGGCTCTGTGCTGACAGCGTGGAACCTGCTTGAGATTCACTCTCTCTCCTTCTCTCTCTGCCCCTCCCCAACTTGCACGCTCTCTAATTAATTAATTAATTTTTTTAACTTTTAAAAAAATGAAAAGAAATTTAAAAAGAAAAGATCATGTTTGCAAAATGCAGTATGTGTCATCTCAGTGTTCTGATATAGCCAAGGCAATGCCACAGGTGTGCCAACCCCATTCCCCTTTCCTCCTGGGCACAGAGAGCACACATCCCAGGCTGCAGTTAAGCTAACAGCCATGTAACTCGGTACCAACCAATGCAATTTCGGTAAAGTGAAAAAGCCTCCTCTCCCCCCGTGCCCCCAGGCCTGGCCTTAACATCCCTGCACATCTACCTTTCTTTTGTCTATGACCAGATGTGGAGAAGCCAGAGGCTGGATGCAGAGATGCCAAAGGAGGACTCCAAAGTCTAGAAACCAGCAGGGCTCCAGATAGAAGGTGCCCCAGTTCCTGAATCACCACACAGAAGAGAGCATTCTGTTGCCCAGCGCCCACCACCCATCCTGGCTGATGGCAAGAGCTAGACATGAGCCTTAGCTGTGATAAATCATTCCAATTTTGAGGCTGCTCCAGCAGCCAGCACTACATGACATTTAGAAGGATTGATACACTTAAAAATACAAGAAAACTGTTTACTAAAGATGAACATTATGAGGAACTGCAACTTCACACTTGATTTCCTGGGCTATAAGGGTGGTTCTCAATATTCGTCTACCTGATGAGTTAAGGCTCTTATTCCAAAATGACAGGAGACTGGGGGAAAGTGAAGGAAAGAATTTAGCTATTTTAAAACATCTAAATAAATGCCTGATAATCCTCCCACTATAAGTGAGATTTCAAACAAGGAATTAGGAACTAGTCTCTTTTGATGGAAAAGCTTTGCTTATTATCCTCAATAAGAAAAATGTAGACTGTCAACTTGTCTAGAATTAGCATCTATAACAGGCTGCTAATTCTTATAGAGACCCCGTGGCTGCCATTTCTAGTTATCCTCAACAGAATGAAAGGAATTTGTTTCTTATTATTTGCAGGAAATACCTAGCGGGGCACCTGAGTGGCTCAGTCGGTTAAGTCTCCAACTTTGGCTCAGGTCATAATCTCATGGTTCTTGGGTTCAAGCCCCACATCAGGCTCTGTGCTGACAGCTCAGAGCCTGGAGCCTGCTTCAGATTCTGTGTCTCTCTTGCTCTCTGCTCTTCCCCCGCTTGTGCTCTATCTCTCTGTCTCTAAAATAAATAAACATTTAAAACATTAAAAAAAAAAAAGAAAAAGAAATACCTAGCTAAATCATTTGAAGGGATTAATCCTATTCAATTCACTTGTTTTATCTCTCCAATAACAAACTGCTCCTCTTAACTACTCAAGGCCTGCCAGTAAGATTCAGCATTCTTGACTAGCATTTTACAGATGGATCATCTGATCTGAAAAAGAATTCAAACCCAAGGATCAAACTCACAGTACTGCGGCATGAGAGGTGTGCCCAGGGTTTAGGGGGAACACACGGGAGAACTGCCCCCCACCCCAGGCTGCAAAAGCAGCAGACAGGAAGGATTTCCTGCAGAAGGCATCTCCTGGGCCAAGGGTCTTCTGTGGACTGAAATCAGACTTCATCACTCCTAGATGGAAAATTCCATTAGAAACTGGACCTGTTAACACCAAACCATGTGTTGAGCTAGAATCACTGCAGCTCAGTCTTGCTTTGACCTCCTACTGATGTGAACTAAGGAAACTTACTCAGTCTGCCCTGTTGGTAGGACCAGCACTTGTGCTTATCTTTAATCCCACTTATAATCAACAGACCAGAAGACGGGGATAATGAAAGCCCTCTAAGCCACAACAATTTCTTTTGCCTCAGCCCCTGGAAATGTGTGAGTCCAGAGAAGGAAGGTTTTGGATGAAGAGTTTCTGCTTCTCCTCCAGGGGGTCTGAGTCATTCAGAGTCTGGGGTCCACACTCAGGCCAGACAGACAGAACCAAGTCAGAGAGGACGTGTGCTCTGGTGTGGAGAGATGCAGAGTGTGCAGGTATATGTGGTATAAATACTCCCACCTCGGCCGATTTCAAGCCACCAATGTGAAGTCACTGAGTATGGAGTCGGAAAAAGAGATGCAGCAGCTCATCATTATATAGTATTTTCACCATACAGATACAAGAGATGTAGGGAACTTTAAAACTTTAAAAGCATAGGTAGCAGTACAATCTAATAAGACAATTAGGAAGTGGCGTTTTGAGTATTTATTACCTTTGTTTTTAAGATAACTTATTTTAATTGTACATTTATATAATTTTGTGTGGGGAGGTGTTTTTCTTTTTCATTTTTTAAAATATCCATTTATTTTTGAGAGAGAGAAAGACAGAGCATGAGCGGAGGAGGGGCAGAGAGAGGAAGACCCAGAATCTGAAACAGGCTCCAGGCTCTGAACCGTCAGCACAGAGCCTGATGCAGGGCGTGAACTCACAAACTGCAAGATCATGACCTGAGCCGAAGTCAGACACTTAACTGATGAAGCCATCCAGGCACCCCTATAATTTCATTTTTAATAATGGCTACATTCAACAACTGGCTCACAGAATTCCCCAGAATAGATGTCTCAGCACCCTCCAGCTGCCCAGGCCAGTTCTGGTACCCTTGCTTGTGGCCCTCCCACTCATTCAGTGGAGGCACCTATCATGGAGAGAGCAGAGATCGAGTAAGAGGTAGAAGGACCCTGTCCTGGCTTTCACAACCCCGCACCAGCACCCACCCCCGCCCCCTNTCATCTCCCCAGCTGGGGCAGAGGCCGGGCTCCCTGGCCACCAGCAGATATGGCCCTGTTCTTACTGGCAACTGTGGCCAGTGTGCACATCTCCATCCCATACCTTCTGATTGTATTCTCAGGAGCCTGAGATGAATACGAAGATCTGGTTTTCTTCATTCACATTCACCCTGGCCCACCGAGTATCTGCCTCAGCATGCTTCCCGCCAGCCCAGAGCCACAGCAGAGCACCCCACCATCCCCCCAGCCTCCAACAACAGAATCCCAAAAGCTTAGCCGAGCCGCCTGTTCTCATCATTCCTCTCCTCACATTCAGGGCATCATTACTACCCTTTCCAGAGCTCCATTTTAACAAAATTATAGGTCAGCCACGGGCTGGGCACCAAGGAACACATAAACACTTCCTACCCTCAAAGATCATTTTATCGAGTAAATATAACACACAAATAGAACGCAGGAGGGAATAAAAAGCCATTTAAACCAACTGTTATAATGTGTGGACGTTCATCCTTAGTCATAGTCATTCTCTATAATTAGCAGCCACGGGCTCCCGGGACCCAAACATCCTCCATAAAAATGCCCAGTCCTTCCTCCAGAAGAAAGGCCACCATTACTTCCTAAGCCAGTGTCACAACCCCGCTCCCATAATTAACAGATGGGCAATTTGTGCTAGTGAATTTAACTAAAACAGAAAAGATGAAGATGTGTCCTTTAATCTGTCAGGAAGTGTGTGTGAAGCTACAGGAAAGGGCCAAGGTCAGGCATTGCAGCCTCCGGCAAGCCGGGACATGCATGCACAATGGGGGTCCCCACAACACAGGCGGCCTGTGAAGATACCCCACAAGTCAACCCACATTGCCTGCCCCTCTCCCCAACACAAGCCCTACTCATCGGTGCACCTGAGACACAGGAGATTAATATTTAAACCATCACATGAGTCAAGGAGTAAGAATGAAGGGCTTCGTGGCTAGAAAGACACATTGAAACAGTAAAATCCCCGAAATACTTTAAGGGAGTCAGCTTCAGGTACCACTTTAAAGGCAAATTAATAAGTAAACTCAATGAATTCTTTGATCCGGTCAGGGATAACGAAGTGCTAGATACAGAAGAACACAACAATGTGAACAGGGAGTGAGTGGAGATTAATTCCAACCTGGAGATTCTAAAGATTCAGGCAGAACTATCCAAACTTTGCCTACACAGCGGAGGGCTCAGACGCCTCCCTGACACACCACTTCTTTACAGGGATCCTCAATTCCTGCTAACACCAAGGCAACCTGATCCCCAACCTTGGCCACTCATGTCAACTGTCTTCCTGAATGACTTAAGGGCCCTGGAATTTCCTGACTCCAACAATTTTCATGTCAACCCTGATCCCCTGGCAACATGTCCCCCTCACTCCTTTCTTGGCTGTGGGTGCAGAGTGGCCAGGACACTGCCGGGCACTTCAGGACATAAGACAAAGCAGGGAGCCCTGTGGGAAGATGACGTTACCGGGCTGTTCCAGCTGTGCGGCCGTTAGGGAAGTCTAGCTGCAGTGACGGTGGTGTGACAGGAAAACTTCAGATCGGGCTGCAGGCTGTAAATCTGTGGCCAAAATT